>NC_057804.1:50916384-51132286 GCF_018294505.1 Triticum aestivum
AAGGCTTGTCGACAAAATGGGGGTCATACTATACCGCTGGTGTGCGGAAGGAGAAAAAGACCAGCTCGGAAAGCCAGGCGCGAGAGGTTCAAGAACTCAAGGCACAGGTGGCGCGGATTCCGGAGATTGTCTAAGAGCAAGTGGAACAACGACTCAGAGCGACGATCACCGCCATTGTGCCTACCTTGATCTCGGGGTTGAGTGCGTGGATTGCGGGCGGCCAACAGGGGCCGCCCCCGATTCCTAGCTTCACGGCCAGCAACTCGCATAATGCGATGGCGGGGCCATTGGTGCCTCCGGCGGAGGCGACATTGGTGTCTCCGACACCGGCACGGGAGCTTAATGCACTCGGGTGTATGCCGGCCGGCACCTCTGCAGCAAGCGGCACCTCTGTCAACTGCACGCCCGCCGTTGGCGGTGCGTCGACATTAGCCGAGCTCGACGCCATCATCACGGTAACTAATTAAGCCTCTCTCGGCCGAGGACTTCATCTCCTTGCCTTTGACTGGGCATCCCTGACGCCCTACATGTTTTCGCAGGGCGCCGCCGACGTTCCGTGCACTCTCCTCCACTTCGTGAACAATGAGTTGGTCGATGTCGCCAAGGGCAAAATCGTTCAACCGGGCAACCCCTTGTTCCACGGTACCCAGATGCCACCCAACTTGTTTAGGGTTCAACTGGTTCGGGTGCTGCCAGGCTGCAACGACTTGTTACCTCCTATTCGACCCGTCGGGGCCGACGATGATGACGTGATGACCCTCAGCGCCTGCCTGAGCTGGCCCCTGCTTTGGCCGAAGAGCCAGATTCGTTTGGGGGCGGGGGACACCACCCCAAAGACAACACCGCCAGTCGTGCCGACGCCAAGTCAGCCCCATGGCAAGACCGCAGCAATGGTGCCGGACATCCCTATGCCACTGGATCCAAACATGCATATGGCACAGGATCAGAACGACGACAACGACAACGATGATACATTTGGCAACGTCGATCAGTACTTTGCCGATCATGGGTACGATGGTGACTTCATGGGGCCTCCTTCTCAAGAACCAAACCCAACAAAAGACGTGTGCGATCTAGCTGGTACCGCGGAGAAGCCAAGTTGCAACAGGCGCCGTCTGGCGTTCAGCTCTCAGGAGACGCCTCCAGCTGCCGACTTCACCGAGCCTCAGATAGGCGAGGTGCGAAATATTATCAGCCCCAACACACTCAAGAAGGCGGTCTGTGAGCAGAATTCGGTCTCATTACAGGAGAAGAAGAAGGCACGCAAAAGAAAGACTAAGAAGGGTGCGAGCCAGCCGACACCGAGTACGATCCGTGCTCAGGACGGGCCACCTTCACCGCAGGATATCTCGAGGAGGGTGCATGTGTCGGGTAGGGCGATGCTACCGACAAATATGCTCAATGCTGCAACCGGTGCTATGCGGAGTCTGCATGACAGTGTTCTTTCTTTGGAGAAGCGGCGTCTCAGAGAGAAGGATGTGGCATACCCGATTTTCGCGGCCAAGGTGCCAGAGGGCAAGGGCTTTGTGGATAACTCCATCGGGCGTACGATCGTCCCGCGTTTTGATGACATCCATGCTATATTGAACCTTCATCCTCTGCACTACACCTTCGTTCGGCTATTTTCGCTGAGTATGGAGATGCGGATCATTCGCGACAAGACCCCGGACATTGTGATAGTCGACCCCTTCTACATGCGTGCCAAGATCTTGGGCAGCGCTGGGGACCGGCAAGTCGCGAGTTCTTACCTCGAAGGCGTCATTCTGGCAAACCAAGATAAGGATAACTTCCTCGTGCCTTACTTTCCCGAGTAAGTCCTCCCCTCAACCGGCCCGTAACATATGAATTCTTACATTTCGATCGTTTTTCTTTTAACATTCCGTGTTTTCTGCAGTGACACACGTTGCACGCTCATCCTCCTAAGCCCCAAATATTCCATTGCCACGTATTTCGACCCGGACCGTCAGTCGAACGTAGACTACACAAATGTCAAGAAGGTTCTTGATGATGTTCTCCCCGGCTACGCCAAATCTGGAGGCACCTTCACCAGGCCTATTCGTAAGTACGGCAAGCACGTGTTCTCCGACAATACGATGTTCTGCTGCGTCAAGCAGCCGCCTGGCGGTCAGAAGGGTGCCTACTACGCCATCCATCACATGCGGGCGATCGTATGGGACCATCATCAACTTCTGCTACCGAGTAAACTCAAAGATTGGGCAAAGAGCGTGTCGGCAATCCAGGACGCGGACCTCCGACAAGAATTCTTTCGCATCCAGTCGGAGTTTGCGGAAATCATCCATCAAGATGTCCTTCGTACCTCGGGGCAGTTCTACCTCAACAATCAACCGTCCAACAGTGACATCGACACAATGCTACAAATGCAGGCTGACAACGACCGTTATTTCATGACTCCCACGATAGACGGCGGCTTCATCCACGCTCCGGTCCCTTGAGTCGAGTCGAAAGCAGTGATGCTGTGTCTAGTTCTGAAACATCGATTGGCTCATGTTGTAATTAAACTTTAATGAACTTGTAGTATGTCTCTTTGGTTTCGAGAGTCGTTCAACTTAGATGTAATCGATGCTATTAATGTCTTGCTTTTCTCTTCCGATTGTTCTGTTGCATACTTATATATTGCTTATGTATTGTCTGTGAATTGGTACTAACGTTTCGTTTGGCTAGTGCATAGCGATGCCGACGTATGTCGTGTACAAGGGTAAGGTTCCCGGAGTCTACGATGACTGGGAGGAGTGTCGGAGACAGGTTCACCGATTCAGCGGTAACAGTTACAAAGGGTACACCACTAGGGCCGAGGCCGAATCTAGATACGCCCGCTATCTAGCGGGAGAGGGGAGGGAGTGTTGGAGGAACCGGATGAAGACGAGTTTCATCGTGATGATGCTCATCGTGATGACCGCAGCTCTCTTCTATGTGATGGTAGTTTAGATGATCGATATCGACTTGTAATGTGAAGACAAACTCGCTACTCGCGGTCTTGAGACTTGTAATATAATGTTCTATCTTTGTTCGGTCTTTTCAATTCGGAGACTAATATGATGAATTCTATTTGGAGACTAATATGATGAATTGTATTCAAAGACTAATCTTCTATTGTATTCGATGAATCTGTTGTTGATGTGTGCTGTCTATATTTTGTCAAATTATACATTTTGTAACCTGTGCAAAAAACAGAAAATAAAAAATAAAAAAACCTAATATTCATACTAATGGCGCATCACATGACAGTGCGCCATTAGTATGACAAAGCATACTAATGGCGCATCACTGGACAGTGCGCCATTAGTATGCCGCGGTTACTAATGGCGCATCTCGTGGTCGTGCGCCATTAGTATGCCAAAGCACCTGGGTATACATGGCCCCTGGGAGGCATACTAATGGCACACCGTGGCCTATACTAATGGCGCACCAGTGGTGCGCCATTAGTATACCAGATACTAATGGCGCACCACTGGTGCGCCATTAGTAAAAATTACTAATGGCGTGCTAGTAATGGCGCACCAGTGATGCGCCATTAATGGCCAAATTAGGTGCGCCATTAGTAGCGGTTTTTCTAGTAGTGTAAATATATGAAAACTCAACAAAAGAAACTAAGTAGGTGTGCATCCAACTTGCTTGTTCACGAAGACCTAGGGCATTTTGAGGAAGCCCATCATTGGAATATACAAGCCAAGTTCTATAATGAAAAATTCCCACTAGTATATGAAATTGACAACATAAGAGACTCTCTCTCATGAAGACCATGGTGCTATTTTGAAGCACAAGTGTGGAAAAAGAGATAGTAGCATTGTCGCTTCTCTTTTTTCTCTCATTTTTTTCTTTTTTTCTTTTATTTTTTTATTTTTGGTGGGCTTCTTTGGCCTCTTTTTTTGGGGCTGCTTTGGCCTCTTTTATTTTCATGAAGTCCGAAGTCTCATCCCGACTTGTGGGGGAATCATAGTCTTCATCATCCTTTCCTCACTTGGGACAATGCTCTAATAATGAAGATCATCACACTTTTATTAATTTACAACTCAAGAATTACAACTCAATACTTAGGACAAAATATGACTCTATGTGAATGCCTCCGGCAGTGTACCGGGATATGCAATGAATCAAGAGTGACATGTATGAAAAATTATGGAGGTGGCCTTGCCACCAATACATGTCAACTACATGATCATGCAAAGAGCAATATGACAATGATGGAACGTGTCATAATAAACAGAACGGTGGAAAGTTGCATGACAATATATCTCGGAATGGCTATGGAAATGCCATAATAGGTAGATATGGTGGCTGTTTTGAGGAAGGTAAATAATGGGTTTATAATACCGGCGATAGTTGAGCGGGACAATAGATGCTAGCAAAGTGGAAGGGTAAGTGTGCGTATGTCCACAGACTCACATTAGTCATAAGGAACTCATATACTTATTGCAAAAATTTATTAGCCCTCGAAGCAAAGTACTACTATGCATGCCCCTAGAGGGATAGATTGGTAGGAAAAGACCATCGCTCGTCCCCGACTGCCACTCATAAGGAAAGCACTCAAAGAGCACCCCATGCAACAAATTTGTCACACAACTTTTACCATACGTGCATGCTACGAGACTTGCCAACTTCAACACAAGTATTTCTCAATTTCATAATTACCCAACTAGCATGACTCTAACATTATTACCTTTATATATCAAAATAATTATCAAGCATCAAATTGATCATAGTTTTTAATGCACTTTCTATGATAGTTTTTATTATACCCAACTTGGATGCTCATCATTCTAGGACCAAATTAATAACCATAGCAAATACCATGCTGTTCTAAAATATTCTCAAAATAATATAAGCGAAGAATGAGATATCAACAATTTCTTTAAAATAAAGCCACCGCCGTGCTCTAGAAAATATAAGTGAAGCACATAGAGCAAAACTATCTAGCTCAAAAGATATAAGTGAAGCACATAGAGTATTCTAGTAAATTCTAGATCATGTGGGTTTCTCCCAAAAGGTGTGTACAACAAGGATGATTGTGGTAAACTAACAAGCAAAGACTCATATCATATAAGACGCTCCAAGCAAAACACATATCATGTTGCGAATAAAAATATAGCTCCATGTAAAGTTACCGATAGACGAAGACGAAAGAGGGGATGCCTTCCGGGGCATCCCCAAGCTTAGGCTTTTGGGTATCCTTGAATAGCTTGGGGTTCCATGGGCATCCCCAAGATTAGGCTTTTGCCACCCTTTATTCCATAGTCCATTAAATCTTTACCCAAAACTTGAAAACTTCACAACACAAAACTCAACAGGAAATCTCATAAGCCCTGTTAGTGCAAGAAAGAAAAACCACCACATAAGGTACTTTAATGAACTCGTTATTTATTTATTGGTTTTAAACCTATTGTATTCCAACTTCTCTATGGTTCATACCCCTACATACTAGCCATAGATGCATCAAAATAAGCAAACAACACAATAAAAGCAGAATCTGTCAAAAACAGAACAGTCTATAGCAATCTGTAACTTTCGAATACTTCTGGAACCTTAAAAATCCTACAAAAATAGTACGCACTTGGCAATTTGTCTATTGATCTACAGCAAAATGAATCAACGCAAAAGCATGTTTCTGTGATTTATTGAATGTTTTCTCGTGAGTGCAAAGTTTTTGTTTTTCAGCAGAATCAAATTAACTCTTACCATAGGTTATCCTATAGGTTCTACTTGGCACAAACACTAATTAAAACATGAAAACACATCTAACCAGAAAGTAGATGCAAAATGTATTACTAAACAGAAGCAAAAACAAAGAAACTAAAATAAACTTGGGTTGCTGATACGTCTCCAACGTATCTATAATTTATGAAGCATTCATGCTATTTTATTATCTATTTTGAATGATTATGGGCTTTATTATATACTTTTATATTACTTTTGGGACTAACCTATTAACCGGAGGCCCAACCCATATTGTTGCTTTATTGCCTGTTTCAGTATTTCGAAGAAAAGGAATATCAAACAAAGTCCAAACGGAATGAAACCTTCGGGAACGTGATTTTTTGGAAGAATATCATCCTGGAGACTTGGAGTTCACGTCAGAAGATACTCGAGGAGCCCAGGAGATAGGGGGCGCCCGCCCCCTACTGGGCGCGCCCTCTGTCTTGTGGACCCCTCGAGCACCTCCCGACCGACTTCTTTCGCCTATATAAGCCTACATACCCTAAAACCATCGAATATCAAGATAGATCGGGAGTTCCGCCGCCGCAAGCCTCTGTAGCCACCAAAAACCTCCCGGGAGCCCTTCCCGGCACCCTGCTAGAGGGGGGATACATCATCGGTGGCCATCTTCATCATCCCGGCGCTATCCATGACGAGGAGGGAGTAGTTCACCCTTGAGGCTGAGGGTATGTACCAGTAGCTATGTGTTTGATCTCTCTCTCTTGTGTTCTCTCTCGTGTTCCCTCTATGGCACGATCTTGATGTATTCCGAGCTTGGCTATTATAGTTGGATCTTATGATGTTTCTCCCCCTCCACTCTCTTGTGATGAATTGAGTTTTCCCTTTGGAGTTATCTTATCGGATTGAGTCTTTTATGAGAACACTTGATGTATGTCTTGCCGTGCTTATCTGTGGTGACAATGGGATATCATGTGCCACTTGATGTATGTTTTGGTGACCAACTTGCGGGTTCCGCCCATGAACCTATGCATAGGGGTTGGCACAAGTTCTTGACTCTCCGGTAAAAACTTTGGGGCACTTTTTGAAGTACTTTGTGTTGGTTGAATAGATGAATCTGAGATTGTGTGATGCTTATCGTATAATCATGCCCACGGATACTTGAGGTGACAATGGAGTATCTAGGTGACATTAGGGTTTTGGTTGATTTGTGTCTTAAGGTGTTATTCTAGTATGAACTTGTAACATCCCAAAATTTTCCAAATTTTGGAATGTTAATAATAAGATATTATTGAGTTAATTGTTGTGATTTTCATGGGAAATTAAAACCTTTTGGTTCTTGTTTCAAATATTTGATCCAATTGCTTTTTTTTCGGACACCTATGAAATATTTTGAAACCACAAATAAAAATGGAGTGAGAATAAATGACTTTCTCAAAATGTGGTGGAAGAATATTTTATGTGAAGTTCTTTGAATTTTTAGTTCCATCTGAACTTGGATCTTAATTGGAGTTTTAGTGCCATTTAAATATTTCCAAATTATTCAAACAAAACAAAGTTTAATGAGAGGAGATAATATGACTTCTCCAATGATATATTTGGAAATATATAATATGGTACATTTATCCTTTTGTGAACATGCAAAACTCAAAATTGATTTTACTTATGAACGTAAATATATTTCAATCCTAATTCCTAAATATCACACAGGCGCAAGGCAACAGCACATTCGCAGCCCACCTTGTTTTCTTTTTCCTTGACTTTCCCTTTGGGCCAATTTCTTCCACTAAGGCCCGTATCTTTTCAGCCCAACCGATGGCCATCTTCTTCCTCCCATCGTTCCTTACAGGAACATGAACAGCGAGGTGCAACCATGGACGCCTCCACCTCTTCCTCTCCTCATCTCCCTTCCCCGCACCCAGTAACCCCCAGAATCGGTTCCCCTCTCCTCCCTCGACCCCTCCCATCCCTTAGTGCGCCATCAATTGAGGTGTAGTGGCCATTACAGAGAAACTGAACCGCCACCATTATGGCCCTTCATCTGCTCGAATTCGGACATCGCCGAGCCCTATAAAAAGCACCCCACGAGTCCCTCTCAGCCCTCGTCCAAAGCCCTCTTCTTTCGGGAGCTATCTCCCTCCCCATCCCGATCAATTGCTCGTCGGAGTTCAGCAGCTCCGGCGGCCGCCCCACGCCGCCACGGGACGAGGCCGAGCCCGGGACATTTCCCAACGGACTTACCTCGTCGACCTCTTCGCCGTCCTCCTTCTACTTGACGTCAGGGAGCTTCTTCCACAACTCCAGCGACCTTCTTTTCCAACTCCGGCGACCAACTCCGGTGAGCTCTCTCTAAATCCCGTAATTCTTTTATTCAGAAAAATATCCAAACTTCGGAAATTCGTATCTCCCAAATCGTATGTCCGATTTTGACAAATAAGATATCTCCAGATTCGATGAAACCTGTACTTTTATATGAAATTATAAAATCTCACTTTTGGGCAATTTAAAATTTAGTTTTGATTTAAATGGTAAGATGAGTATTTTCACTATATCTTTTATTCTGTCAATCATATAAAAATGTTTTATATATGAAAGTTGGAACTTAGGACCTCACCATTCTGTTAGAACTCATAGAATAATTTTTCAATGATGTTTAGTCACTGTTTTAGCATCATGACCTTAATTTGACTTTCTTTAATCATAATTTAATAACTTTATTAGATTGAATTTGATTCTTCAGTAGAAATCCTTAGATAGATGAGACCTCTCTGGTCATTTGATAGCACCACAAAACTTTGAAGTTACAAGATTAAGGATCTAATCTTTTTATCTCAAAACTTATGCCATGCCAGTTTTATTTAACCCAAATCAAATATTCTGAATAATCTCATGATAGAATTTGTTGTAAGAACTTGTCTCACAACCCATCTTCTATATCAAACCAAGATCTTCACTTAGTATCACTTGATCCAACCCTAGGATATGACTATGTCATGTCTCGTTTAAGACCAAACTTCATTCTATCTCAAACCATAGCCACATCGTGCTAATTATCCTATGAATGTATTTATTGTGAATTTGTATCTTTTATTTGGATCTTCATTTGCAATTGTTGTGTGTTAAATTATTTTCTTGTATCATTAGATATATCGTAAGGTGAAGGAGAGACGACTCGAAGTAGAATATATCAACTTCAAGAATCAGGCAAGTTGCAATTTGATCATGCCCTGACCTATATTATTTAAATTATGCATATCTCTTTAAATGTAATATTATGCATGTTTTATAAAAGTTTGCAAAGTATTTTTACTAGCTAGAGCCTTAGGTTCAAGACTTACTACCATGCTTGGCTGCGCTTGCACAAATGGGTGGGTTGAAAATCAAACAAGTTTTGAACAAATAAACTTGCCTATTTTGGGGCAACGTTTTGTGAAAAATATTGAGAAACAAAACTATATATTATTTTATCATCTACTCCCTGGGCGGAATGGTATTGACGGGAGCGTCTACAAGTGATTGCGCCCATCGGGGTCTTGCAGTGAATGCGCCCGACTGGGGTCTTGCACACAGGTTTTTGGTGGGGATCGCCGTCCAGGGGAATGAGATTTTCCAAGTACAGTTTGATGTAGCTTCCAGTACAGCCACATGCTACTATGGGCTCTAGCTTAACTTAGTACTAACGGGAAACCCTTACCCCAGGACCGCCATCGGAGAGGGGCTTTCATTGCCTAAGTTGCGGGCGGCTTGGTCAGGTATAGGGGGCTGTTAAGGAAAGGCTTTGTCACAATCTCCTCCTAGTCGTACACCCAAGTGTGTAACGGTAAACGGGGTTGGTTGTGTCATGTGGGGAACGTGTACGACCTCTACAGAGGATTTAACCTAATCGATTAGCCGTGTCCCCGGTTACGGGCAAATTTGAGCAACTGAAGACTTGGACTGAAGAAGAATCTCCCCTCTCTTTTCTAAACATCTGTTTTAAGGGTTAAAGTTGAGGAATGAGCACAGTGAATGTGTTTCACTTCAACCTTATGTATGTTTTAAACTATTTTAGAGAATGAGCAAAAGTGCGTATATCCAAGTGTCTCACTCCTACCTTTTATACTAAAAACTATTTCTATTTCAAAAGAAGTTTAAAAAAATTTAGAACAGGAGAAAATTGGCTTTATGCAAATGAAACCTCCACCAATACTACCCTGTATATATATTCTGGTAAACTTTCCTTTGCAACTTGCGAGTACATTCCACGTACTCACCTACACCTGTCATGTGTAGATCTCAACAGATCAAGAGACAATAGGGTTATGGTCTACACTCAACGAGCCCAGTGGCGTTGATGGAGCCTAACTTAGTGACTACGTATAATTCTGCTGTATTATCTGCCAACTTGAGTTGTGCCTAAGGTATGATTTATATATATATATATCTGGATCTACCGTTGTAGTAGAATGATGTATGTCTTACTGATATTCATTTTTGTTACTGTGTGTGCTAGCTATGATTCAGGGATAGCACAGTAAGCACAGAGACTTGGATTCTACCAAATCCGGGTCGTTACAGAACTCTATGATAGATTGAGGGGAAAGAATAGCTTCATGTTATTTTACTACAAACTCTTGAATAGATAGAACAGAAAGGATAACTTTGAGGTGGTTTCGTACCATACCATAATATCTTCGTTTGTTCTCCGCTATTAGTGGCTTTGGAGTGACTCTTTGTCAAATGTTGAGGGATTGTTATATGATCTATCTATGTTATTATTGTTGAGAGAACTTGCACTAGTGAAAGTCTGAACCCTAGGCCTTGTTTCCTATCATTGCAATACTGTTTACGCTCACTTTTACCACTTGTTACCTTGCTGTTTTTACAATTGCAAATTACAAAAACCTATATCTACTATCTATTTGCACTTGTATCTTCATCTCTTCCCCGAACTAGTGCACCTATACAATTTACCATTGTATTGGGTGTGTTGGGGACACACGAGACTCTTTGTTATTTGGTTGCAGGGTTGTTTGAGAGAGACCATCTTCATCCTACGCCTCCTACGGATTGATAAACCTTAGGTCATCCACTTGAGGGAAATTTGCTACTGTCCTACAAACCTATGCACTTGCAGGCCCAACAACGTCTACAAGAAAGAAGGTTGTGTAGTAGACATCAAGCAGTTTCTGGCGCCGTTGCCGGGGAGGTTAGCGCTTGAAGGTATATCTTTAGATCTTGCAATCGAATCTTTTTGTTTCTTGTTTTATCACTAGTTTAGTCTATAAAAGAAAACTAAAAAATATGGAATTGAGTTTGTCTCATACGCTTCATCTTTTTAATATCTTTCGTGAGAATGATGGTAAGGAAAATTGTGCTCAAGTTCTAGAAGAAGAAGTCTACAAAATGTTTTGCATGAAATCTTTGAATGATGAGCATGATTGCAATGTTGTTAGTATGAATTCTTTGAATATCCATGATGCTAATGATATGCAAAGCCACAAGCTTGGGGAAGCTATGTTAGATGAATATGATATTTTTTTGTCCCCCAAGTTTTGATGAGAATATTTATTATGATGAAAGCATGACTCCTATTTATGATGATTATATTGATGAAAGTGGGTTTGGAAGAGTGTCAACTTTAGGTAGTGTTGATCCCACTATTTTGGAGGATGTTGAATCTTATTGTGATGAATATGAAAGTGGATTTGGAAGAGTGTCAACTTTATTTATTGATGATTCCACTATTTCGGAAGAGGTTCCAATTGATTATGAGAACAAAGTTGCTATCTATGATGATTATTGTGATGACTTGTATGATATTAAGAATAATGATAACCATGAAACTTGTCATCATGATTTTAGTTTTCAATTGGATTATGACTCACATGATAATTATGTTGTTGAGTTTGCTCCCACTATTATTGATGAGAAGAATTTTGCTTATGTGGAGAGTAGTAAATTTTCTATGCTTGTAGACCATGAAAAGAATGCTTTAGGTGCTGGTTTTATTGTTGAATTCATTCATGATGCTACTGAAAATTATTATGAGGGAGGAATATATGCTTGTAGGAATTGCAATAATATCAATTTCCTCTCTATGTGTTGAAAATTTTGAAGTTATGCTTGTTTTGCCTTCCTATGCTAGTTGATTATTGTTCCCACAAGTTGTTTGCTCACAAAATCCCTATGCATAGGAAGTGGGTTAGGCTTAAATGTGCTAGTCATATTCTTCATGATGCTCCCGTTATGTTTCAATTCTTATCTTTTATGTGAGCATCATTGAAATCATCATGCTTAGCTAGAAAGGCTTTAAAGAAAAGTGCTTGTTGGGAGACAACCTAATATTTACCCTTACAGTTTTTGTGTGTTCACATGATTATGCTACTGTAGTAATCATGTTTCATAACTTTTGTTTCAATAAAGTGCCAAGTAGAACCTTTGGGAAGACTTGGGTGAAGTCTATGTGATCTTGCTGTGAAAAACAGAAACTTTAGCGCTCACGAGATTAGCTGCCATTTTTTTACTGAAGAGTGCTTTTAGGTTGATTCTTTTTGCAGATGATTAATAGACTAATTACTCATGTCCAACAATTTATTTAAGAATTGTTTGAGTTCCATAAGTATACGTTTGATACAGATTACTATAGACTGTTCTGTTTTTGACAGATTCTGTTTTCTATGTGTTGTTTGCTTATTTTGATGAATCTATAAGTAGTATCGGAGGGTATGAACCATAAAGAACTTGGAATACAGTAGGTTTAACACCAATATGAATTTATAATGAGTTAATTACAGTACCTAAGTGGTGATTTATTTTCTTATACTAATGGAACTTACGAGTTTTGTTTTGAGTTTTGTGTGGTTGAAGTTTTCAAGTTTTGGGTAAAGATTCGATGGACTATGGAATAAGGAGTGGCAAGAGCCTAAGCTTGGGGATGCCCAAGGCACCCCAAGGTAATATTCAAGGACAACCAAGCAACTAAGCTTGGGGATGCCCCGGAAGGCATCCCCTCTTTCGTCTTCGTTCATCGGTAACTTTACTTGGAGCTATATTTTTATTCACCACATGATATGTGTTTTGCTTGGAGCGTCATTTTATTTTGTTAGTTTTTGCTTGCTGTTAGTTAGAATAATGTTTTTAATCTTTAGTTTCAATAAAAATGTCAAGGATAGCATTTACCATGCTTATTTTTCTAGAATACATGTTGCTGTTTCAAAACAGAAAGTTTACTGCTGTTGCAAAAATTCCCTAGAAAAGTCAGAGAGTGATATAATGCCGGGGAAACTGATCCTCGAACACCTATGGGGCCGGCGGACCGGGCCCCTTTCAGTTCGGCGGGGGGCGGAGATCGCACGAAGAGCAGATCGAGGCGAGGCACACGAGCAGTTTACCCAGCTTCGGAGCTCTCCGGAGAGATAACACTCCTACTGCTGCTTGTCTGATTGTATTATCTGGTGTTCTTGCTCTCCAAAGCGAGAGTGCGATGTTCTCTGGGCTACGGATGGCTCGAAGCAAACTGTCTGAGGCTTCGAACCTATGAGCCGAACCCCCCCTACGTTGCGCATGGGCCTCCTTTTATATGCTAAAGGGGTCATCGACAGGTGTCAACGCAGAGGAGGGTAAAAACGTAAAAAGCGAGGTAGTTGATACAGTTGCTTGTACAGTGCACCCTACCTCACCCTGACGGTAGGGGACAAGGGCATTAAATGCCCGTCTGAGTCGCCCGAACAGTGCAGAAAAGGACCGTTAGGGGCGCCACCGTTCGCCACGATGGCGATCTTGTCAGCTTCGCCTGCCACTGCACACCGCTGGCTGCACAGCCTCCCGCCACGCACGCCCGGAGAGGCCCCCGGAGTGACACGTTGGTGGATGCGCTGGAGCGTGGACGCAGAGTGGCCGCCTGCCGCGGCAAGCGCCTTGCCGCTGTTGTTATCTTGTCGGGTCCGGAAGCTTGTCGCTCACCGGGCTTCGAGGTACCTTGGTTTGTCTTCCCGGCAAGCTCCTCTTGCCGGGGCCTTGTTGCCTTGCCGGAGCGCGTGGCGCGTCGCGGCAAGTTCATTGGAGCGTCTTGGTTGGCCTTCCCGGCAAGCTCCTCTTGCCGGGGTCTTGTCTCCTTAGCTTAAATACTTTGTTCTTGGATGGCTCCAAGGGAACCTTGGGGGATCTTGGCGATCACCCGGCAAGCCTTTGCCGCGGGGTGCTGCAACTGCCCGTGCACAAGTTCGGGGTACTAGGGTACCCCTAATCTAGTACACCGACAGGAGCCCCCGGGCCTGGGCCAGACACGGTGCCGAGCGCTGTTGGGCCAGGCCCAAGACAGGGCACGGGCACACGCGGGCTGGGCCACGCCAAATCTTGTTCCGTATCCACCGCACTCTCCCATAACGGCACGCGTTGATTGCGGCATCGTGGGAGAGATCGTGGGTGGTTGTTTAAGCGGAAGGCCGAAACGTCCGCCCCGTCCCTCTTTATAAGCAGAGGAAACAGGGGCAGTTCGTTCCCCCTCGCTGCTTGCTGCTACTCCTTCTTCACAAACTCCGCCGCTCCCCTCTTCTTCTCGAAGCCGAGAGAGCAGCGCTCCGCCCCCCCCCATTGCCACCAGCATCACCACGCCGTCGACCTTCTCCACCACCTCCGCCATGGCCCCGAAAGGCGACAAGGGAAAGGGCGTGAAGTCGGCCGAGGCGCAGCGGCTCGCGGCGCTGCGGAAGGAGCGGGCGATCTTCACCCCCCAGCTCGGAGTGCAGGAGCTGAGGGAGTACTTCTACCTCTTTTGGGCGACGGAGACGCGTGCGCATCCGCGCACGAGGGTACTCCCGGCCGCTGCCTCGGAGTCGGCTCCAAATGGGTACCCGTTCTTCCCGCTATTCTTCTACTGCGGGCTCTGCCCGCCCTTCTCGGAGTTCTTTTGTGACATTATGAACACGTATGGCTTCCGCCTCCTTGACTTCACCCCCAATGCTGTCTTGACCATGGCAGTTTTCGCACACTTGTGCGAAAACTTTGTCGGAGTCCACCCTAGTGTAGCCCTTTTCCGCCACTTCTTCATACCTCGGGTAGAGAGAGGAGAGCCGCTTGCCGGAGGGATTGCCTGGGTCTCGAGAGTCGGCAAGAAAGAGGCGTACTTGGAGGGTGAGCTTCGCAGCAAGTGGGAGGAGTGGAGAGCGGAGTGGTGTTGGATCGTCGAGGAGGATCCGCAGCCCTTCACCGCCGTGCGCCAAACTCCAATAGTGCGCGGCAATGACTGGAGCAACATGGCCCCGGAAGACGAGAGGCTGAAGATCGCCATCACTAGGATTCTTCGCCTCAGGCTTGCCGGGCTCACCGTAGGTGCTGTCGGGGCAGATTTCCTCCGCCGCCGCATTGCCCCCCTGCAGGAGAGGAGGAGGCCCGCCTGGGAATTCAAGAATTCGGCGGACATCATGAGGCTGCGGCCGGGCCTCAACTACAACTTCACTGTCTTGGAGTTGGATGCAATGCTCTTGGAATTATTCAAACGCGACCCCCAGCACCCATTCACACTGCCGAGGGGCGTAGTTCCTTTGTGCAATAACTCTTCGCTTGACCGGATCCGCGCCATGATGCCGTTGTGCGATTCACACGGCATCGTCCCAACTTGGCAAGAGCCTGCGGACGACGTTGTGCGAGCGTTCTTCGACACCTTGGAGGAAGTTGCCGGTCCGCGCGACGAGCAGAAGAGCCTCACCCGTGACACCACCGACGAGGAGCTGCAACTCATCGCTACTAGGGCGGAAGAGGCTGCAGCCGCAGCTGCTGCGGGTGTGTTTGGGTTCACTGTGGAGGAGGCGGAAGCTGCACAGGCGGCAAACCTTGCCGAACGCGCGGAGTTCATGGGCGAGGAGGAGCCTGCCGGCTCTGAAGCCAAGTCGAGCGAGGCCGGCGAGGAGGAGGCTGAACCTTCAGAGAGCTTGCCGCAGGCGGAGCCCCCGGCCCCGCCAAGGAGGCGCCTTCGCAGGGCCGGGGACGCAGCAGGGCGGCAGCCGGCTCCACAGCCACCGAGCCGCGCGACGCGCTCTATCGTGGCAAGCAATGTTGCTGCGGGAGCGCCTCACGCAACAGCGGCAACTGGAGCGGGACCTTCCCAGGCCACCGCCACTGCCCCCGCCAAGCGGGCAAGGGATCCTACTCCTCCACCTCGCCGCACCGGAGGAGGGCCGGACTTCGATCTTTCCGCGCTCAGCTCCGATGAGGAGGAAGAAGAGTGAGTTTCTTTGGTGCCCTTATAATCCTTCAATCTTGCTGTTTATATCTTGTATCTGACTTGCTCCAATCTGGACTCTTTTCTTTTCAGAACACTGGCCCAGAGAGCGGCGAAGAGGGCCAAGGCCGCGGTGATCGTCATCGAGGATGACCCCATCGCGTCGGCAGGAGGTGGGTCCGAGACCACCTTGACGGACCCGGCAATCACCCCTCGGAGCAGCCCCCAGCGCAGCCCCCAGCGTAAGTTCATAGTTTAGCCTTCTGCTGTCGGGCGCGCTTGAGTGCTTTTTCCTTTGTTGATATCTTGCTTGTTGACTTGTGCAGGAGCAGAGCAGCCTCATCAGGAGCGCCCGGAGGCCGGTCCCGAAGTGCCACCTGCTTCGACTGCGCCGCCAAGGGAGGAGTCCCCGGCAAGGGAGCGCTCTCCGGCAAGGGGGGACTCTCCGGCAAGGGACGGCACTGCTGATCCTGCGGCGACCGAGGCCGCAACTGAAGATCTTGGCGCAGGTAATCCACTTGCCCAAAAACTTTCCCTTGGGTTCTGCTTCTTTCTGTTTTTCTTTCTTGGATTTTTGATTGATTTTCCTCCCCTCTTCGTTCTTCAGACCCATCTTCGGCTGAGCCAATGGAGACAGAGGGCGCCGGCGAGGAAGGTGCCGGTGCTGATGAGACCGCCGGCGAGGAGGCCGCCGGGGCTGCTGCTGCGGAAGCCGGCGAGGGGTCGGGCGATCGCACTGACGACCCTGAGGCCGCAGGAGCGCCGGGCGCTGCACCGACCGCCGAACCCTCTGCCGCTTCCTGCGGAGCCGGGCTCCGAGGAGCCCCAGCCCGGCGCCTACTTGCAGGCCGGTGACAACATCTTCATCAAGCTACCCTGGGCGTCGAGCTCCAGGGCGCCAGTCGAGGGGGAGACTTTTGACGGGGAGGTGCTCGCCTCTGCTGGGCTGTCATTGGTTGACGCGCCCGGCAGCAGCAGCGGCGAGCCTGAGGAGGAGCAGCTGCTGCGGAAGCTGCTGTCACTCTACCGCACCCGGCAAGCCAAGCTGGCTTCCCGGGAAGCGCTTGTCGCGAAGGCGGGAGTTGACATGGAGAAGCGCGCGGAGGAGCTCCGGGACCAAAATCAAGAAGCTCTTCGGTCCCTGGCGCAGGAGCGGGAGCGAGTAGACGAGGAGCGCACGGCCTTTCTTCTCGAGAAGGCCGAGGCTGAGGAGGAACAAAGGCTTGCTGCCGAGAAGCAGTCCGCGCGGGAAGGCGAGCTAGTGCAGCGGAAGGCCCACCTCGACAGCTACGAGGAAGAGCTCGCCGAGCGCGAGCGAGCACTTGGCGGGGCGCTCAAGGAGGCAAAGGATGCCGCGGCAACTGCAGAGGCCGCCAAGAGGAGCTAGAGGAGAAGGTGGCGCGGCTGGAGGCCGAATTGGGAAGAGCGGCGAGGAGATTGCCGCGCTCAAGCGTGAGCGCGAGAAGGATGCTGCCGCCCATGGTGAGCTGCAAGGCCTTCTCGCTGAGAGGGGCAAGGAGCTCAGCGCCGCCAAGGATTCCAAAGCAGACCTGGAGCTGAAGCTGGCCACGCTGACGCAGACGCTGGAGGCCGCCAAGGAGCGGGAGAAGACCTTGGCGGAGAAGGTCAAGGCTGACGCGGCGCTGCTGGAGAGCATTGCAGTCACCCAGAACTCCTTCAGAGACACAGTGGAGCACTGGACCGAGGGTCTGGTGAACACTGCCGCCGTCATCAACGAGGAGCTGGCGCAGCTGGGGATGGAGGACTTTGGGTATCCTTCCGACGAGAGCCTTCAACCCAGCGCCAAGCTCAGCTTATTCTTCAAGGGCGTGGCGACGGCACTCCAGCGGCTCCGGGAGAGGATCCCGAAGCAGCTGGCCGACGAGTCACGCAAAATCTGCGCCGGGGTTCTCCAGAAGGTGCTGATGAAGGTAGCCTTCCGCAATCCAGGCCTCAGCTTCACCAACGTCCTCCGATCCTTGCCGCCTGACGCCGATCTGGACGCACTCAAGGCCCTTGTCGCACCCATTGTGGACAAGGTGAGCGAGATCAAGCGAGTCGAGGGCGGGCGCGTAGATTAGGCCGCCCATTTCTTCTTTTCCCTTGTCGCTGCTAGTCATGTCATGAAAACAGTCTGTTAGAGCTGCGACAAGTTATCTTTGTAATATAACTTTATTTCTGTTATCAATTGCAATGTTATTTCCTCTACTAGATTCCTTCCTTTGTATGTTTTCACCCTACGCTTCTAGGGAACTTGTCGGCGCAGGCGCCCGAGCCGCGAGCGCTGAGTGCGGAACTTCAGCAGCCTGCTGGCGGCGCTGCTTCCGACAAGAAACCTTGTCGTGACTAGATGCAGCACGCTTAAGCTGTTGAGCGGACTCGAAACAAAGTAAGGGCGCAACTAGCCACGAGTTGGTTCCTCCGCGCACAGGTTTTCCATACAAAGCAGGGTCGTTCGAGGAAGATAACTCAAAAATTTAAAAAAGTGATTGCTCAAACTTTGGCAACTTAGCTTTTCTGTTATTTGCTTCCCGGTAAGGCAAGTCTTTGCTTGAACGACGCCTGGCCCATACCACAATCTTCTCCTTCCCCCCGGCAAACTTGTGTGCGAGAGAACCTTCTTTTCCTTTAAAAGAAAAAGAAAGAAGAGAAAATAATAATATGGAGCACTTCGGCTCGTTACTGCTTACCGGATGTAAGTGCTGCACAAAGTGTCAGATAATCACATGCAAGAAAGGAACTAACGCATGAAATGGACAAGCTGTGCGGAGCACATGGGTTTTACTTATGCACGGGATCTGCGCCCGGCTTTGTACAAAGGATTACATGCAACAGCGGCAAGACTTGTACAAAAGGTGGTTGCCGGAACGGGTTCCGGCAACCGCGCCTTATGGGAAAAACTTACGAAGATGTTCTATGTTCCAGGAGTTGCTCACTGGAATGCCATCTTCGGTCTCAAGGCGGACAGCGCCAGGCCTTGTGACTTGTCTCACCCGATAAGGGCCTTCCCACTTCGGCGTCAACTTGTTGGAATTCTTGGCGGATTGAACGCGCCGAAGAACAAGGTCGCCTTCCTCGAAGCTTCTGGCTTTAACTTTGCGGCTATGATAGCGGCGCAAAGCTTGCTGGTATCGAGCAGCTCGTACAGCAGCCTGAAGACGATCTTCCTCAAGGAGCAGCGCGTCGTCTTGCCGCAGCTGTTCTTGCTCAAGCTCATCATAAGCGAGCACTCGAGGTGATCCGTATACGAGTTCCGTGGGGAGAACTGCCTCTGCTCCATAGACTAGAGCGAAAGGTGTCTGGCCAGTGGCTCGATTTGGCGTCGTTCTGATCGACCAAAGAACCACCGGCAGCTCCTCGATCCAGTTCCTTCCGCACCTGTGCAGCCTGTCGAAAGTTCTGGTCTTGAGCCCGCGCAGCACTTCAGCATTTGCCCTCTCTGCTTGACCGTTGCTTCTCGGATGAGCAACAGAAGCGAAGCAGACCTTGGCGCCAAGGTCTTGGACGTACTGCATGAAGGTGCGGCTCGTGAATTGCGTGCCGTTGTCGGTGATGATCCTGTTAGGGATCCCGAAACGGCAAACAATTGACCTGAAGAACTTGACTGCTGACTGTGCTGTCACCTTCCTCACTGGCTGCACTTCCGGCCACTTTGTGAACTTGTCGATTGCGACGTACAAGTACTCAAAGCCCCCGACAGCTCGGGGGAAGGGGCCGAGGATATCGAGCCCCCAGACCGAAAATGGCCAGGATAAAGGGATCGTCTGGAGAGCTTGAGCTGGCTGGTGTATCTGTTTGGAGTGGAACTGGCACGCTTCACACTTGGTTACTTGTGCAGTTGCATCCTGGAGGGCTGTCGGCCAAAAGAAACCTTGCCGGAAAGCTTTGCCGGCAAGTGCTCTTGCGCCTATGTGGTGGCCACATATGCCTCCATGTATCTCTGCCAACAGCTTTTGTCCATCTTCCCGGCGAATACACTTCAATTTCACACCGTTGAGTCTTCTTCTGTACAGTATGCTATCGACAAACTGGTACATACTTGACTGCCGGGCTACTCTTTCCGCTTCTTCTTGCTCTTCGGGAAGTTCTCCTGTCTGAAGGAAATGGACAATCTGCTGTGCCCATGCTGGAGCTTGTGGCTCGACAACAAGGACTAAAGGCACATCTGCTGCTGCGGGAACATCTGCTTCTACGGCAAGGACTTGCGGCCCTGCCGGAGCTTGATGTTCCCCGGCAAGCTTGCCGGAGCAAAACTTGTCGGGAGCGTCTGCTTCAACGGAACAAACCATAAGGCTTGCCGGAGCAGACTGCCCCTCAGCATCTGTGGTGTTGATCTTGGGGACTTTCTTGGCGGCGGCTTCGGGGAGCTCTGCCGGAAAGTAGTCACCAGAAACCAACTTCCTCTTTTTGCTTTGTCCAGTTGATGGTGTTACGGATGGTTGAGTCAACTTAAGCACAAAGATCCCTGGTTCCACAGGTAACTTTAGTGCGGCGCACTTTGACAGGCCATCAGCAATATCATTCTGAGCTCTTGGGATATGCTCCATTTGTAGGCCGTCAAAGTGCTCCTCTAGCTTCCTCACTTCATCGACATACGCTTCCATCAACGGACTCTGGTAGTTCTTGTTCACTTGTCGGACGACAAGCTGTGAGTCACCCCTGACAATGAGCTTCTTAATCCCAAGGTCTGCTGCGATTCTGAGACCGGCAAGCAATCCTTCATACTCTGCAGTATTGTTGGTTGCTTGCTCTTTGGGAAAGTGCATCTGGACTACGTACTTGAGGTGCTCTCCGGTGGGTGCGACAAGCAGCACGCCTGCACCGGCGCCTTGCAGCGAGAAGGCTCCATCGAAGTACATCAGCCACTCTTTGCTTGCCTCTTTGACGGGGATGCTCGTTTCTGGAATTTCTTCATCTGGGGTTGGCGTCCACTCTGCTATGAACTCTGCCAATGCTCTGCTTTGGATAGTTGAGGTGCTCTCAAACTTGAGGCCAAAGCTTGACAGTTCCAGCGCCCACTCGACAATCCTGCCTGTTGCTTCTGGATTTTGCAGTATCCTCTTCAGCGGAAAGCGAGTGACGACTGTGATCTCATGTGCTTGGAAGTAATGGCGCAGCTTTCTCGAGGCCATGAGGAGGCCGAAAAGCAACTTCTGCACACCAGAGTACCTTGATCTAGCTCCCTGCAGAAGAGAACTGACAAAGTAAACTGGGCGCTGCACCATTCTCCTTGGCATCTTATCATGCTCCTGCGCAAACTCATGTTTGTCGGGACCAGAGCTTGTCGGCGAAGCCCCCTGCTTGTCGCTGGATGGATCTGCCGTGGTTGCTGGCTCATCATCCGCCTCCCTCTCCGCCACTAACGCAGCACTAACCACTTGATTGGTTGCTGCTATATACAGCAGCAACTTCTCTTGCGGCTTAGGTGCGACAAGCGTTGGAGTGGAGGACAGGTATCTCTTCAAGTCCTGCAGCGCAGCCTCCGCTTCCGGAGTCCATTTCATTGGACCTGCCTTTTTCAAAATTTTGAAAAATGGCAGGGCGCGCTCAGCAGATCTAGAGATAAACCTGCTGAGAGCAGCCACGCAACCGGCAAGCCTTCGTACATCCTTGACGCGCTTTGGTGCTTCGATCTGCTCGATGGCTTTGATCTTGTCGGGATTGGCTTCAATTCCCCGCTGAGACACGAAGAACCCGAGAAGCTTGCCGGAAGGGACTCCAAACACGCACTTCTCGGGGTTAAGCTTGAGGTTGATCTTGCGCAGGTTTGCAAATGTTTCATCTAAATCTTGAATCAAGGTCGCTTTGTCCTTGCTCTTGACCACTATGTCATCCATGTAAGCTTCCACATTTCTGTGTATTTGTGGCTCAAAAGCATGGTGAACTACCCTTGCGAATGTTGAACCAGCATTCTTCAAACCGAAAGGCATCCGTACGAAGCAGTATGTGCCACACGGGGTGATAAATGCGGTTTTCTCTTCATCTTCTTCTGCCATGAAGATCTGATGATATCCTGAGTATGCATCAAGAAATGAAAGCAAATCACATCCGGCTGTGGAGTCAACAATCTGGTCAATACGCGGCAAGGGAAATGGGTCTTTGGGACAAGCTTTATTAACATCAGTGAAGTCAATACAAAGTCTCCATTTCCCGTTAGCCTTGCGCACAACAACAGGATTGGCCAACCACGTGGGATGGAGTACTCCTCTGACAAGGCCTGCTGCTTCCAACTTCTTGATTTCTTCTGCGATGAATTCTTGGCGCTCAACTGCCTGCTTCCTGACTCTCTGCTTGACGGGCCGCGCATGAGGACAGACGGCAAGGTGGTGCTCAATCACTTTCCTGGGAACACCGGGGATATCAGACGGTTGCCACGCAAACACGTCGACATTCGCCCGCAGGAAAGCAACGAGCGCGCTTTCCTATTTGGGGTCAAGAGTGGCGCTGATGGTGAAGGTACCACCAGTGCCATCCTCCTTGGCGGACACCTTCTTAGTCTCAGGTGGAGTTGCCATCGCCTTCTTGCACTTGCCGGTGGAGCTCGATGGTGCGTCCTCGACGGTAGCGCAGCACTCCGAAGAGGTGCGCTTGCCGGAGTGGGCATCAGAGCTCTTGCCGGACTTGGTCTTCTTCTTCCCCCCGGGAGCTTCAGCGGCAAGTGTCCTTCGTTCTGCTGCAGCTGCTGCTTCCCGGTAGATCTTGTCGGCACAAATAAGAGCATCCTTCTTGTCGCCAGGGACAGAGATGACACTTATTGGGCCTGGCATTTTCAGTACGTTGTATGCATAGTGAGAGGCTGCCATGAACTTGGCGAGTGCCGGACGACCAAGGATTCCATTGTAAGGTAATGGAATGTCGGCAACGTCAAACGTGACCCTCTCAGTCCTGAAGTTCAACTCACTGCCAAATGTTACCGGCAACGTGATCTTTCCCTTTGGCTTGCTCCTTCCCGGGTTGATTCCTTGAAATGTGCCGGTCTCTTCGAGCTCGCTGTCAGGGATCTGGAGCTTCTGGAGCACCGCGGAGGAGATCAGATTCAAGCCGGCCCCGCCGTCAACTAGCATCTTAGTGACCTTGAGGTTGCGGATTGTTGGTGAAACCAACATCGGCAAGCACCCGACCGCAGTTATGCGATCCGGGTGGTCCTCAATATCAAAGATGATAGGCGTGCCGGACCATTTCAGAGGCTTGCGTGACTCGACGGGTGGTTCTGCTGCATTAACTTCCCGCATCCACTGCTTGAGCTGGCGGTGCGAGGCATGCAGAGAAGCACCACCGTCAACGCACAGGACCTCTGTGGCTTTCTGGAACTCCTGCTCATCAGTCTCCTCATCATCCATATCTTCATCGTCGCCGTCATCTTCATCCTTGTCGCGGCCGCGAGGAGGTCTGTCTCCTTGCCGCTGCTTGGCCTTGCCGCGGCGTCCTCCTCGGCCGGGACGTTTCTTGCCGGATCCACCAGCTCCTTCCTGGGCCTTCTCCTTGTCGCGCCGCTCGTATTCAGCTTTCTGTTGCTCAACAAGCTGCTCGACCCTCTTGCAGTTCTGAAGATCATGGCCCTTGGTGCGGTGAATCTTGCAATACTGCTTGTTGGTGCCGTCCTGCTTGTCGGCGACCGCCACCTCCGCGGCAACCTCCTTGCCGGAGTCACCAGCTTTGGCTTCCTTGGCGCCGCCACCGTTGCCGGACTGCTCAACAACTAGCACTTCTTTGCCTTTCCTCCTTCTGTTGTTCCGCCGCCGGTTTTCCTTGTCGGGGCGGCATCTTCGCTGTCAGATCCTCCCGCTCCTATATTTTCTCCGGGGAGTCTCCTCCCTTCCTCAGCACGCGCGCACTTGTCGGCCAGTGCATATAACTCACTGACGTCCCTGATCTTGCACATCGCCATTTCCTCCCGCATCCTGCGGTTCCGCACGTTCTGATGGAACGCGCTGATCACCGCGGCAGGGTGGACGTCTGGGATGTTGTGCTGCACGCTACTGAATCTCTGAATGTACTTGCGCAGGGGCTCTCCTTCCTTCTGGGCGAGCAAATGAAGATCACTCTCCTGGCCATGAGGCTTGTGTCCGCCGGTAAAGGCGCCGACAAACTGATGGCACAGATCAGCCCAAGAGGATATGGAGTTGTCCGGCAAGTGCATGAGCCAGGATCTGACGTTGGGCTTGAGCACCAGCGGGAAGTAGTTGGCAAGGATCTTGTCATCTCGTCCCCCGGCAGCTTGCACCGCAATGGTGTAGATGCTGAGGAACTCTGACGGATGCGTCTTGCCGTCGTACTTCTCCGGTACGTCTGGCTTGAAGTTCTTTGTGCTGGGCCACTGGACTTGCCGCAGCTCACGAGTGAACGCAGGACAACCTACCGCGTACGGCAGATCGTCTGGTTCCCCTGGCGCATGCATGTCAACAGAGGGCCCAGCGCGCTTGTCGGATTGACGTCGCGCTTCTCTTCGGCGCTCGATGCGGGTTCGAGCGTCTTCTTGTTGTCGATCATGAAGAACTTGGCGCTGATCGCGACGAGCTCGTGGATCCGACGATGCAGTGGAGTCGCTGTCGAGGTGGATCCGGCGAGTCGGCGATCTTGGCCTTCGGGGCGGTGATTGCATGGTAGTTGCACCTTCGCCCGTTTCGTCGCCACCGGCTCGCGTCCGGCGGTCCTGCCGCGGCGGCGACGCGCTCGGCCGCCGTGGAGTGTCGCCGTTGGCGTAGCCGATGAGACTCTGGATGGTGGCCCTCCATTCGTCGATCTTGTCCGACGTTGGAGGGTAATCTAGGAGAAGTTGAGCTCGCGCCAAAGCTTCTGCTGGGGTGGTGGGTGACAGTGGCGGACGGCGCGAGGAGCGGGACGTGCTCGAACTTCTAACTATGTTAGAAGGAGCAGTATCCCGCCCAGGCGTCCGTGCCCCGCTCGTGCCAGCATGCTGGCATGCATGCTGGTCTTCAGCACCCCGAGATCCACCAGCTTGGCCTTGGTCTATCATGCGCATGGTGCTGCGAGCGCCATGGTGCTGCTGATCTTGCGCCTCCTGAGAGTGGCGCGGAACATGTACAATCGCCGAGGTTTGTGCAGCCTTGTCCTTGGACTTGGCAGCACTGTGAGCACCCTCATCGATGGCTGTTCTTCCGCCGGCGTCCACTCCACCACCCGTTTGCTCCAACGGTGGCGGAAATAACGTGGACGGAGCAGCTACTGCCGGAGTCTTCTTCTTCGGTGGCATGTTGATGAAGGGAATGAAGATCTAGCTCGGGTAAACACCGGATCAGGTTCACACAATCTCGACGCCCCCTACCTGGCGTGCCAAAGATGCCGGGGAAACTGATCCTCGAACACCTATGGGGCCGGCGGACCGGGCCCCTTTCGGTTCGGCGAGGGGCGGAGATCGCACGAAGAGCAGATCGAGGCGAGGCACACGAGCCGTTTACCCAGCTTCGGAGCTCTCCGGAGAGATAACACTCCTACTGCTGCTTGTCTGATTGTATTATCTGGTGTTCTTGCTCTCCAAAGCGAGAGTGCGATGTTCTCTGGGCTACGGATGGCTCGAAGCAAACTGTCTGAGGCTTCGAACCTATGAGCCGAACCCCCCCTACATTGCGCATGGGCCTCCTTTTATATGCTAAAGGGGTCACCGACAGGTGTCAACGCAGAGGAGGGTAAAAACGTAAAAAGCGAGGTAGTTGATACAGTTGCTTGTACAGTGCACCCTACCTCACCCTGATGGCAGGGGACAAGGGCATTAAATGCCTGTCTGAGTCGCCCGAACAGTGCAGAAAAGGACCGTTAGGGGCACTACCGTTCGCCACGATGGCGATCTTGTCAGCTTCGCCTGCCACTGCACACCGCTGGCTGCACAGCCTCCCGCCACGCACGCACGGAGAGGCCCCCGGAGCGACACGTTGGTGGATGCGCTGGAGCGTGGGTGCAGAGTGGCCGCCTGCCGTGGCAAGCGCCCTGCCGCTGTTGTTATCTTGTCGGGCCCGGAAGCTTGTCGCTCACCGGGCTTCGAGGTTCCTTGGTTTGTCTTCCCGGCAAGCTCCTCTTGCCGGGGCCTTGTCACCTTGCCGGAGCGCGTGGCGCGTCGCGGCAAGTCCATTGGGGCGTCTTGGTTGGCCTTCCCGGCAAGCTCCTCTTGCCGGGGTCTTGTCTCCTTAACTTAAATACTTTGTTCTTGGATGGCTCCAAGGGAACCTTGGGGGATCTTGGCGATCACCCGGCAAGCCTTTGCCGCGGGGTGCTGCAACTGCCCGTGGACAAGTTCGGGGTACTAGGGTACCCCTAATCTAGTACACCGACATATAATGTTGAATCTTTTTGCATAATGAGCTCTGATAAATCTTTTACAGTGTAGTATTTTTATTATAAGTTTTGGAGTTAGGGAAGTATGATGAATCTTGCATTCTTTACAGACTGTACTATTTTGATAGATTGCTGTTATGTTTGCATTGTTTGCCTATGCTTGCTTGTTTAATGATTCTATTTGAGGATAGGATCATTAAATATGCAGAGACATTTAGTATTCAATGTTGAATAATAATCTTAGTGATTTGTTACAGTAGTGAATTATATGGTTTTGCATTGGTTTATACTAACCTATCTCACGAGTTCTTGTTGAGTTTGGTGTGGATGAAGCTTTTGATAAAAAGAGAAACCGTGATATGAAAGGAATTAAGGAGACATAAAAGCTCAAGCTTGGGTATACCCAAGGCACCCCAAGATAATATTTCAAGAAGTCTCAAGCATCTAATCTTGGGGATGCCTCGGTAGGCATCCCACCTTTCTTCTTCAACAACTATCGGTTAGTATCGGTTGAGCCTAAGTTTTTGCTTCTTCACATGAGTTGTGCTATCCTTGCAATGCCATTTTACTTTGTTTTTCTTGCTGCTTGAATACAATACCAAGATCTGAAATTCTTAAATGAGAGAGAGTCTTCACATAGTTGCATAATTATTTAGCTACTCATTGGTCTTCACTTATATCTTTTTGGAGTAGTTTTTCATTTACTCGTGTGCTTCACTTATATACTATGAGTAAATGGTTGAATGAGTTGAATGTCATAGATTTGAAATTATATATGTTTTATTTGCTTATCCCATGGGGAGTAATGACTTCACATCTAAGAAGTAGAGGTTGTAAATTTATTGAAGGTTAGCAAGCATTGTATTAGTCATTTGAACAATTCATGAAAGAATATTGAAGGAAGGGAGATTTCACATATAAATATACTATCATAGACATCTTTTATAATTGTGAGCACTCATTAAGTATGACATGCTAAAAAGTTGATGTTGGACAAGGAAGACAACGTAATGGGTTATGTTTTCTCAGATCTCAGTTAAAGTATATTGTCATGGATCATTCAAACATGTTGAGCTTGCCTTTCCCCCTCATGCTAGCCAAAAATTCCTAGCACCAAGTAGAGATACTACTTCTGCTTCCAAATATCCTTAAACCCAGTTTTTTCCATGAGAGTCCACCATACCTACCTATGGATTGAGTAAGATCCTTCAAGTAAGTTGTCATCAGTGCAAGCAATAAAAATTGCCCTCTAAATATGCATGAATTATTAGTGCGGAGAAAATAAGCTTTGTACGATCTTGTTATGGAAGAAATAAAAGCGACGGACTGCATAATAAAGGTCCATATACAAGGGGCAATATAAAGTGACGTTCTTTCGCATTAAGATTTTGTGTATCCAACCCTAAAAGCGCATGACAGCCTCTGCTTCCCTCTGCGAAGGGCCTATCTTTTGCTTTATGTATTTTACTTGATGCAAGAGTCAAGGTGATCTTCACCTTTCCCTTTTTCATTTTATCCTTTGGCAAGCACTTTGCGTTAGGGTGATCCTGATATATATATATATCCAATTGGATGTACGTTAGCATGAACTATTATTGTTCACATCACCCAAAGGTGAATACGTTTGGAGGAAACATTATAAGCCCCTATCTTTCTCTGTGTCTGATTAAAACTTCATAACCACAAGTATTGTGTGAGTGTTAGCAATTGTAGAAGACTATATGATAGTTGAGTATGTGAATTTTTCTAAATCAAAGCTCTGACATAGACCCTTACTGAAAATAGGATGAATTTCAATTGTTTGATGACTAAGAATGAAGTTTGCTAGTTTTCAAGAAATTTTATGGTCTATGCTTTGACATGTGAATAGCTTGTTACTTGATCATGAAAAGTTTTATGAGATGAACTACTGTTATGACATATAATGATGCTAGTAAATGTGGTTGAAATTATCATTGATCAAACTTGTGCACCTCTAGCATTCACACTTCATAAATTCTTTCTTTATCATTTACCTACTCGTGGACGAGCAGGAATTAAGCTTGGGGATGCTGATATGTCTCCAATGTATCTATAATTTATGAAGCATTCATGCTATTTTATTACCTGTTTTGAATGATTATGGGATTTATTATACACTTTTATATTACTTTTGGGACTAACCTATTAACCGGAGGCCCAGCCCATATTGCTGTTTTATTGCTTGTTTCAGTATTTCGAAGAAAAGGAATATCAAACGAAGTCCAAACGGAATGAAACCTTCGGCAACATGATTTGGAAGAATATCATCCTGGAGACTTGGATTTCACGTCAGAAGATACTCGAGGATCCCAGGAGATAGGGGGGCGCCCCCCTACTGGGCACGCCCCCCCTACTGGGCACGCCCCCTGTCTCGTGGAACCCTCGAGCACCTCTCGACCGACTTCTTTCACCTATATAAGCCTACGTACCCTAAAACCATCAAATATCAATATAGATCGGGAGTTCCGCCACCGCAAGCCTCTGTAGCCACCAAAAACCTCTCGGGAGCCCTTCCCGGCACCCTGCCGGAGGGGGGATCCATCACCGGTGGCCATCTTCATCATTCCGGTGCTATCCATGATGAGGAGGGAGTAGTTCACCCTCGAGGCTGAGGGTATGTACCAGTAGCTATGTGTTTGATCTCTCTCTCTTGTGTTCTCTCTCGTGTTCCCTCTTATGGCACGATCTTGATGTATCCCAAGCTTTGCTATTATAGTTGGATCTTATGATGTTTCTCCCCCTCTACTCTCTTGTGATGAATTGAGTTTTCCCTTTGAAGTTATCTTATCGGATTGAGTCTTTTATGAGAACACTTGATGTATGTCTTGCCGTGCTTATCTGTGGTGACAATGGGATATCATGTGCCACTTGATGTATGTTTTGGTGACCAACTTGCGGGTTCCGCCCATGAACCTATGCATAGGGGTTGGCACACGTTCTTGAATCTCCGGTAGAATCTTTGGGGCACTCTTTGAAGTACTTTGTGTTGGTTGAATAGATGAATCTGAGATTGTGTGATGCTTATCGTATAATCATGCCCATGGATACTTGAGGTGACAATGGAGTATCTAGGTGACATTAGGGTTTTGGTTGATTTGTGTCTTAAGGTGTTATTCTAGTATGAACTCTATGATAGATTGAGCGGAAAGAATAGCTACATGTTATTTTACTACAAACTCTTGAATAGATAGAACAGAAAGGATAACTTTGAGGTGGTTTCGTACCCTACCATAATCTCTTCGTTTGTTCTCCGCTATTAGTGGCTTTGGATTGACTCTTTGTCTCATGTTGAGGGATTGTTATATGATCTATCTATGTTATTATTGTTGAGAGAACTTGCACTAGTGAAAGTATGAACCCTATGCCTTGTTTCCTATCATTGCAATACCGTTTACGCTCACTTTTATTACTTTTTACCTTGCTGTTTTTATAATTTCAGATTACAAATACCTTTATCTACCATCCATATTGCACTTGTATCACCATCTCTTCGCCGAACTAGTGCACCTATACAATTTGCCATTGTATTGGGTGTGTTGGGGACACAAGAGACTCTTTGCTATTTGGTTGTAGGGTTGCTTGAGAGAGACCATCTTCATCCTACGCCTCCTACGGATTGATAAACCTTAGGTCATCCACTTGAGGGAAATTTGCTACTGTCCTACAAACCTATGCACTTGCAGGCCCAACAACGTCTACAAGAAGAAGGTTGTGTAGTAGACATCAGTTGCCTCCCAACTAGCGCTATTGTTTAACGCCCCAAGCTAGGCATAAAAGCGAGGATAGATCTAAATAGTGCTATCTTTGGCATTTGATTCATAAGTAGCTCGCACGATAGATTCATAAGGTAATTTGACTTTCTTTCTTGGAAAGTGCTCCATCCTTAATGGAAATTGGAATCTAATATTCCCTTCCTTCATATCAATAATCGCACTAATCATTCTAAGAAAAGGTCTACCAAGAATAATTGGACATGAAAGATTGCAATCTATGTCAAGAATGATAAAATCTACAGGCACATAGTTCCTATTTGCAACAATAAGAACATCATTGATCCTTCCCATAGTCTTTTTAATGGTGGAATCCGCAAGGTGCAAATTTAAAGAGCAATCATCAAATTCATGGAAACCTAGAATATCACATAAAGTTTTTGGAATTGTGGAAACACTAGCACCCAAATCACACAAAGCATAACACTCATAATGTATAATTTTAATCTTTATAGTAGGTTCCGACTCATCATCAAGTTTTCTAGGTATAGAAACTTCCAAATTAAGTTTTTCATCATAAGATTGCATCAAGGCATCAACAATATGTTTGGCAAAGGCTTTATTTTGACTATAAGCATGAGGAGAATTCAACACGGATTGCAACAAGGAAATACAATCTATTAAAGAGCAATTATCATAATTAAATTCCTTGAAATCCAAAGTAGTGGGTTCATCACTATGTAGAGTTTTGACTTCTCCAATCCCACTTTTACCAAATTTAGCATCCATATCTAAAAACTCCGAATAATTGGGACGCCTTTTAACTAAAGTTGACTCATCTCCAGTCCCATCGTTATTAAGTTTCATATTGCAAAACAAAGATTTAATAGGGGACACATCAATAACTTTTATTTCTTCATCATTATTTTTATGGAAACTAGAAGAACACGCCTTCACAAAGAAATCTTTCTGGGCACGCAATCTAGCGGTTCTTTCCTTGCACTCATCAATGGAAATTCTCATAGCTTTGAGAGTCTCATTTATATCATGCTTAGGAGGAGTAGATCTAAGTTTCAAAGAATCAACATCAAGCGAAAGTCTATCAACGTTCCTAGCCAAATCATCAACTTTAAGTAATTTTTCTTCAAGCAAGGCATTAAAATTCTTTTGAGAGACCATACTATTTCACACTATTTTCAAAATAATAGGGCATATTATTAAAATTTCCATAAGAATTATTGTAGGAATTTCCATAATTATTAGAGGGGTTACTAGGGAACGGTCTAGAATTAAAGTTTCCTCTATAAGCATTGTTACCAAAATTATTCCTACCAGTAAAATTAACATCCATAGATTCATTATTATTCTCAATCAAAGTAGAAAAAGGCATATCATTGGGATCAATAGGAGCACTCTTAGTAGCAAACAATTTCATAAGTTCATCCATCTTTCCACTCAAAACATTAATTTCTTCTATAGCATGCACTTTTTACTAGTAGATCTTTCGGTGTGCCATTGAGAATAATTAGCCATAATATTATCAAGGAGTTTAGTAGATTATCCTAAGGTGATTTCCATAAACGTGTCTCCCGCGGCCAAATCTAAAAGATTTCTAGAAGCAAAATTCAATCCGGCATATTTTTTCTGTATGATCATCCATAAATTCAAACCATGAGTAGGGCAATTGCGAATCATCAATTTCATTCTTTCCCAAGATTGGGCAACATGCTCATGATGAAGTTGTTTAAAATTCATAATATTCGTTCCTAAGAGAGATGATCTTAGTGGGAGGAAAATACTTAGAGATAAAGGCATCCTTGCACTTATTCCATGAATCAATACTATGATTAGGCAAAGACGAAAACCAAATTTTAGCATGATCTCTAAGTGAAAATGGAAATAACCTCAATTTAACAATATCATTATCCGTATCTTTCTTCTTTTGCATCTCACACAAATCAACAAAGTTGTTTAGATGGGTAGCGGCATCTTCACTAGGAAGGCCGGAGAATTGATCTTTCATAACAAGATTTAGCAAAGCAGCATTGATTTCACAAGACTCAACATCATTAAGAGGAGCAATTGGAGTACTAAGGAAATAATTATTATTGGTATTGGAAAAGTCACACAATTTGGTATTATCTTGCGCCATCGTGACAAGCAATCCAACACACAAGCAAACAAAAAGGGCAAGCGAAAGAGAGAGGAGATTGGGAAAGAAAGGGCGAATAAAACGGCAAGGGTGAAGTGGGGGAGAGGAAAACGAGTGGCACATGGCAAATAATATAATGCGAGGGAGGTGAGTTTGTGATGGGTACTTGGTATGTCTTGACTTGAGCGAAGACATCCCAGCAACGGCACCAGAAATCCTTCTTGCTAGGTCTTGATCTTGTGTTGGTTTTCCTTGAAGAGGAAAGGGATGCAGCACAGTAGTGTAAGTATTTCCCTCAGTTTTTGAGAACCAAGGTATCAATCCACTAGGAGGCTCCTCACAAGTCCCACACACCTACACAAACAAACAAGAACTCGCAACCAACGCAATAAAGGGGTTGTCAATCCCTTCAAGGCCACTTGCGAAAGTGAGATATGATAGATATAATATGATAAGATAAATATTTTTTTGGTATTTTCTGATATAGATTGGAAAAGTAAAGATGCAAATAAAAGTAGATGGAAAGCTTATATGATAAGAGATAGACCCGGGGGCCATAGTTTCACTAGTGGCTTCTCTCAAGATAGCATAATTATTACCGTGGGTGAACAAATTACTATCGAGCAATTGATAGAAACGTGCATAGTTATGAGATTATCTAGGCATGATCATGTATATAGGCATCACATCCGTGACAAGTAGACCGACTCCTGCCTACATCTACTACTATTACTCCACACATTGACCGCTATCCAGCATGCATCTGGAGTATTAAGTTCATGAAGAACAGAGTAACGCTTTAAGAAAGATGACATGATGTAGAGGGATAAACTCATGCAATATGATATAAACCCCATCTTTTATCCTCGATGGCAACAATACAGTATGTGCCTTGCTGCCCCTACTGTCACTGGGAAAGGACACCACAAGATTGAACCCAAAGCTAAGCACTTCTCCCATTGCAAGAAAGATCAATCTAGTAGGCCAAACCAAACCGATAATTCGGAGAGACTTGCAAAGATAACTTAATCACACATAAAAGAATTCAGAGGAGATTCAAATATTTCTCATAGATAAACTTGATCATAAATACACAATTCATGGGATCTCGACAAACACACCGCAAAAAGAGTTACATCGAATAGATCTCCAAGAAGAGGAAGGAGAACTTTGTATTGAGAATCAAAGAGAGAGAAGAAGCCATCTAGCTAATAACTATGGACCCGAAGATCTATGGTAAACTAATCACAACTCATCGAAGAGGCCTTGGAGTTGATGTAGAGGCCCTCCGTGGTGGATTCCCCCTCCGGCGGAGCGCCGGTGACGGCTCCAAGATGGGATCTTGCGGATACAGAAGGTTACGGTGGTGGAAATAGTTTTTCATGGCCGCCTCTGTTGTTTTCAGGGTACATGGGTATATGTAGGAGGAAGAAGTAGGTCGGTGGACGCTCGAGGGGCCGACGAGGGTTGGGGGTGCGCCCACCTGTAGGGTACACGCTGGGCACCCTCGTGGCCGCCTCGCTTGTTTCTTGACTTCCACTCCAAGTCCTCTGGATCACGTTTGTTCCAAAAATATCGCTCCCGAAGGTTTCATTCCGTTTGGACTCCGTTTGATATTCTTTTTCTTTGAAACACTGAAATAGGCAAAAAAAACAATTCAGGCTGGGCCTCCGGTTAGTAGGTTAGTCCCAAAAATGATATAAAAGTGTAAAGTAAAGTCCATAAACATCCAAAACGGGTAATATAATAGCATGGAACAATCAAAAATTATAGATATGTTAGAGACGTATCAATGCCCTCATGATTGATTCATATGGTGGCTTAATTCTTGTTATAGGGAAGTGTTCCATACCCTTTCTTAGTGGAAACTGAAATTTAATCTTGCCTTCTTTCATATCAATCACGACACCTATAGTTCGTAAAAATGGTCTACCAAGTATGATGGGACAAGATGGATTGCAATCAATATCAAGAGCAATAAAGTCTATGGGAACATAATTCCTATTTGCAAGAATAAAAACATCATTATTTCTTCCCAAAGGCTTTTTAATAGTAGAATCCGCCAAGTGCAAATTAAGAGAACATTCTTCAATATTGGTAAGACCAAGCACATCAAAAAGAGATTTCGGAATCGTCGAAACACTTGCACCCAAATCACATAAAGCAAAGCACTCATAAATTTTGGTCTTGACTTTAATGGTAGGTTCCAATTCATCATTTAATTTTCTAGGTTTTTTTAAATCTCTAACTCCAGTTTTTCGTCTAAAGATTTCATCATGGCATCAACAATATGTTTAGTAAAAGCTTTATTTTGTTCATATGCATGGGGAGAATTTATCATGGATTGCAACAAACAAATACACTAAATCAAAGAGCAACTATCATAATTAAAGTCTTTGTAATCCAAGAGAGTGGGCACATCACTAGTTAAAGTTTTGACCTCTCCAAACCCACTTTTATCGATTTTTCATCAAGATTTTCACCCTCCGAATCATGGGGACACCTTCTAGCTAAAGTTGACTCTTCTTCAGTCCCTTTATCATCAATTTTAATCTTACTAAAGAAGAATCAATAGAAGAAACACCAATTACTTTAAGATCTTCATCATTATTATGAAAGCAATCGGTAGAAAACGCTCTTTCTAAAAATTCTCTTTTAGCTCTAAGCATAGCGGTTCTTTTTTAGTTTCATCCATAGAAACATATAAGGTCTTAATTGATTCATTGACATCAACCTTCTGTGGAAATTTTTTAATCTTGAGATTTTCTACATCATGGGAAATTCTATCATTGCTCCTAGACATGTCATCAATCTTATTCAACTTTTCTTCTATCGTAGTATTGAAAACTTTTTGAGCAATGATAAATTCCTTAATATTACTCTGAAGATCAAAGGGGTTCCTATTGTTATTGTAAGAATAATTACCATAATTATTGGAGGAATTTCTAGGAAAAGGCCTAGGATTAAAATGACCTCTATAAGCATTGTTATTAAAATTGTTTCGCGAGATAAAACTCACATCTACGGGATCACCATTTTGCTAAATAAAAATAGACAAAGGCACATCATTAAGATCAATAGGAGCATTTTTACTAGCAACCAATTTCATAAGAGCATCAAATTTCTCATTCAAAGTACTAATTTCTTCAACCAAACTAACCTTTTTACTAGTAGTTGCTCTTTCGGTATGTCATTGTGAATAATTTGCCATGATATAATCTATAGATTTAGTAGCTTGAACCAAAGTACTCCATAAAAGTACCACCCGTGGTGGAATCTAAAAGATTTCTAGCAACAAAACTCTATCCCGCATAAATTTTTTGTATAATCATTCAAAGATTTAAACCATGAGTAAGAAAATTTCTTAGCATCAATTTCATTCTTTCCCAAGATTGTGCAACATGTTCATGCTCAAGTTGCTTAAAATTCATGATTTGGGTTCCAAGGGAAATATTTTTTGCAGGCGGAAAATACTTAGTAATAAAGCATCCTTGCACTTATCCCAAGAATCAATACTATTGCGAGGCAAAGAAGAATACCTAATTTTTGCACGATCCCGCAATGAGAAGGGAAATAATTTCAACTTCACAGTATCATTGTTCACATCCTTTTTCTTTTGCATATCACACAGTTATACGAATGTGTTTAGATGGGACACGACATCCTCATTAGGAGTGCTGGAAAATTGCTCTTTCATAACAAGATTTAACAAAGCGGCATTAATATCACAAGACTCCGCACTAGTGGCGGGAGGAGCAACCAGAGTGCTAATAAAATCATTGTTATTTCTGCACAGAGAGCTAGATTAGGGATTGGATGTGCACTTTTCACTAGATTAAGGTACAAAATCTTAGTATTAGAAAATCACACAACTTGGTGTTTTCTTGAGGTATCGTGAACACACAAGCAAGATTGCAAGCAAAGAAGAGATCTGACGAGAAAAAGGCGAACCAGAAAGAGCGCGAATAAAACGGCAAATTTTTGTGAAGTGGCGGAGATGAAAACGAGATTGCAAATAATTTAAATTGCAAGGAGATGAGATTTGTGATTAGGAACCTGATAGATGTTGATGATGTCTCCCTGGCAACGGCGCCAAAAATTCCTTTTGATGCGGCTTAAAACTGCATCGGTATTTCCCTAAAGAGGAAGGGATGATGTAGTACAACTACAGTAGGTATTTCCCTTAGTTATGAAACCAAGGTATCAATCCAGTAGGAGAAGCAAGCAACACTATGTAAACAGTACATGTACACAATGAACAAATCCTCACAACCCAACGCGTAAGAGGGGTTGTCTATCCCTCCTCAGTAAAAAGATGATTAAATTGTATGTGTTTGGATAAATAGATCTGGATAAAACACAAAATAAAAGATGCAAATAAAAAGTGTAGCAAAGTATTTTTTGGTTTTTTTATAATAATAGATCTGAAAACAAATATGGTGAAAAATAGATCTGAAAGCAATATGATAAAAGATAGACCCGGAGCCCGTAGATTTCACTAGTGGCATCTCTCAAGAAAATAGCACACGGCGGGTAAACAAATTATTGTTGGGCAATTGGTAGAAGAACAAATAATTATGATGATATCCAAGGCAATGATCATTATATAGGCATCACGTCCAAGATTAGTAGACCAAAACGATTCTGCATCTACTACTATTACTCTACACATCGACCGCTATCCAACATGCATATAGTGTATTAAGTTCATGGAGAAACGGAGTAATGCAATAAGAACGATGACATGATGTAGACAAGATCTATTCATGTAGGAATAGACCCCATCTTGTATCCTTAATAGCACGATACATACGTGCCTCACTACCCCTTCTGTCATTGGGTGAGGACACCGTAAGATCGAACCCATCACAGAGCACCTCTTCCCATTGCAAGAAAAATCGATCTAGTTGCCCTAACTAAACCAAAGATTCGAATAAGAAATATGAGGCTATAAATAATCATGCATATAAGAGATCAAAGAAGACTCAAATAATATTCATGGATATAGATCTGATCATAAGAGCATCTCCACTCGTTCGGCGCCCCCATGGATGAAAATAGGGCGAGCCTGCATTATTTTCGTCGTGAGGGAAGTGGGGATCCCAATCACCGCCCCAAGTTGGCCCCCAGATGCCCTTTCTTAAAATCGACTAAAATTTAAAGAATTTGGATGAAATTTGGACGAAATTCATTCATATTTATAGATATTTAAGAAGACATAACTTAAAATCTAAAACTACGCCGCCGCCCGCCGCCGCCGTCCCGAGCCTTCTACATGCCGAGGAGCTTATAGAAGGCTGTGTTGTCACCCCCATCGTTGTCACTGACGTCGTTGTCTCCCTGCACGCCGCCGTCCTTGCTGTAGTCCTGCCCTAGGTCGCCTTGGCGAATGGGGTTGGTGGGTGGCTTTCCTCGTTGTTGCTGTCCTCAAGGACGATGACGCCAGCCTCATCGCAGCCGCAGCGCCGAGCGACGATCTCCTTGAGGGCGCGGTGCTGGCGCTCCATCTCCAGCCGGGCGTAGCCGCCTCGCGCCCATTTGAGGGCGGCCTCCTCGTTGTTGGCCATGTCCTCATGCTCCTTCTTCATGGCGACGAGCCCCGACTTGGTCTTCGGCTTGACGAGGCGGGAGGAGGGAGGAGAGGGGCCAGCGTGGGTGTGAGTGCCGGCGACCTGGAGGAGCGGGAGAAGGAGGAGGAGGAGCCACCCGCCATGCTCCTCGGCAGCCAAGAAGAGCTGCCGCTTCGGTGGGGGACCGGGGCTGGGGCCGCTGGGTACTCGAGCGGCGGCTTGTTGTGGCCCTTGAGGTGCTCGAGGATGGCGTGGAACATGCGCCCGGGGACGCCCCACCACAGGCGGCGACCATCGGTGTTGTAACGGCCTCTAACCGGCGCATTCTTGGTGGAGGCGAGCTATTCCTCATGGTGACACTAGAAGTACGCCATCCACCAAACATGGTTGTCAGCTGCGTACTCCGGAAGGCCCCGCACCTCCTCCAACAGGGATGCCCGAACACGTGATCTCGGTGTGGCGGCGGTCGGCGGCAGGGGGACGGGGATGCCTCCATTGCAGAGCCTCCACGAGCCCGACACGTGCATGTCATGCGGCGCCGGGTAGTTCGCCTGTGGAGGAGTATGCCTCCCACTCGTGAAGGTGGTGGCGACCAAAGCCGTTGGTCACGCTCCCTCACGAGGGAATCGATGGGCCATCGGCGATGGCCGTAGACGGGGAGCGAGATGGGGCATCGGCAGCGAGAGAGGGACTGCATCGAGGGAGTGTGCGGCCAGCGGCGAGGGAGAGTGGTACTTATAGCAGCGGGCGGCAGCCTTGTGGACATGTTGCGGTGTGCCTTCACAGTGCCGCCCGTGAGGAATCAATGGAAGGCTGACCGGTGGCAGCCTTGGCGTTGATTCCCCGAGGGAAACCGAGGCGATGAAGACGATGAATGCAGTTGGTCGCTGACTTGGCAGGTCCGCTACCCTTTCGCACAAAAAATAAATTCCCTCATGCCCCCGAGCGCCCCCAGTGTATCGGGTTCGTACCGAGTCCGCCAGCACCAAACTCGGCCCTAACCGACAAAAGGTGGGCTTCTGGGGGCGTGACTGGGCCATGTTTTGCACCAGCGATAAAAAAGGGCATTGGAAGGCCCTATTGGGGGGGGACTGGAGATGGCCTAAACTCAAACTTCAACGGACCCCAAAAAACACACCAGAAAAATGTTCGAAATATGCCCTAAAGGCAATAATAAAATGATTATTATTATATTTCCTTGTTTATGATAATTGTCTATTATTCATGCTATAATTGTGTTATCCGGAAATCGTAATACATGTGTGAATAAATAGACCACAACATGTCCCTAGTAAGCCTCTAGTTGACTAGCTTGTTGATCAACAAATAGTCATGGTTTCCTGACTATGGACATTGGATGTCGTTGATAACGGGATCACATCATTAGGAGAATGATGTGATGGACAAGACCCAATCCTAAGCATAGCACAAGATCGTGTAGTTCGTTTGCTAGAGCTTTTGCAATGTCAAGTACCATTTCCTTAGACCATGAGATCATGTAACTCCCGGATACCGTAGGAGTGCTTTGGGTGTACCAAACGTCACAACGTAACTGGGTTACTATAAAGGTAGACTACAGGTATCCTCGAAAGTATCTGTTGGGTTGACACAGATCGAGACTGGGATTTGTCACTCCGTATGACGGAGAGGTATCTCTGGGCCCACTCGGTAATGCATCATCATAATGAGCTCAATGTGGCCAAGTGTTTGGTCACGGGATCATGCATTACGGTATGAGTAAAGTGACTTGCCGGTAACGAGATTGAACGAGGTATTGGGATACCGACGATCGAATCTCGGGCAAGTAACGTACCGATTGACAAAGGGAATTGTATACGGGGTTGCTTGAATCCTCAACATCGTGGTTCATCCGATGAGATCATCGAGGAGCATGCGGGAGCCAACATGGGTATCCAGATCCCGCTGTTGGTTATTGACCGAAGAGTCGTCTCGGTCATGTCTGCATGTCTCCCGAACTCGTAGGGTCTACACACTTAAGGTTCGGTGACGCTAGGGTTGTAGAGATATTAGTATGCAGAAACCCGAAAGTTGTTCGGAGTCCCGAATGAGATCTCGGACGTCACGAGGAGTTCTGGATGGTCCGGAGGTAAAGAATTCTATATAGGAAGTCCACTTTCGGCAATCGGGAAAGTTTCGGGGGTCACCGGTATTGTACCGGGACCACCGGAAGGGTCCCGAGGGTCCAACAGGTGGGGCCACCTATCCCGGAGGTCCACGTGGGCTGAAAGGGGAAGGGAACCAGCCCCTGGTGGGCTGGTGCGCCCCCCCCTTGGGCCTCCCCTGCGCCTAGGGTTGGAAACCCTAGGGGCGGGGGGGGGGGCGCCCGACTTGACTTGGGGGGCAAGTCCCCCCCTAGGCCGCCGCCCCCCTTGGAGATGGGATCTCCAGGGCCGGCGCACCCCCTAGGCCCCCTATATAAGGAGGGGGGAGGGAGGGTAGCCGCACCCTAGTCCCTGGCGCCTCCCTCTCCCCCCGTACCACCTCTCCCTCTCGCTGAGCTTGGCGAAGCCCTGCCGAGATCGCCGCTGCTACCACCACCACGCCGTCGTGCTGCTGGATCTCCATCAACCTTTCCTTCCCCTTGCTGGATCAAGAAGGAGGAGACGTCTTCCCCAACCGTACGTGTGTTGAACGCGGAGGTGCTGTCCGTTCAGCACTAGGATCATCGGTGATTTGGATCACGACGAGTACGACTCCCTCAACCCCGTTCTCTTGAACGCTTCCGCTCGCGATCTACAAGGGTATGTAGATGCACTCCTCTCTCTCGTTGCTAGATGAACTCCATAGATTGATCTTGGTGAAGCGTAGAAAATTTTATTTTTTGCAATGTTCCCCAACAGTGGCATCATGAGCTAGGTCTATGTGTTGTTTCTTTGCACGAGTAGAACACAAATTTGTTGTGGGCGTAGATGTTGTCAATTTTCTTGCCACTACTAGTCTTATTTTGCTTCGGCGGCATCGTGGGATGAAGCGGCCCGGACCGACCTTACACGTACGCTTACGTGAGACAGGTTCCACCGACTGACATGCACTAGTTGCATAAGGTGGCTAGCGGGTGTCTGTCTCTCCCACTTTACTCGGAGCGGATTCGATGAAAAGGGTCCTTATGAAGGGTAAATAGAAATTGGCATATCATGTTATGGCTTTTACGTAGGTAAGAAACGTTCTTGCTAGAACCCTATTGCAGCAACGTAAAAAACATGCAACAACAATTAGAGGACGTCTAACTTGTTTTTGCAGATATGCCTTGTGATGTGATATGGCCAAAAGTTGTGATGAATGATATATATGTGATGTATGAGATCATGTTCTTGTAATAGGAATCACGACTTGCATGTCGATGAGTATGACAACCGGCAGGAGCCATAGGAGTTGTCTTAATTATTGTATGACCCGCGTGTCAATAATTAAACGCCATGTAATTACTTTACTTTATTGCTAAACCGTTAGCCATAGTAGTAGAAGTAATAGTTGGCGAGCAACTTCATGGAGACACGATGATGGAGATCATGATGATGGAGATCATGGTATCATGCCGGTGACGAAGATGATCATGGAGCCCCGAAGATGGAGATCAAAGGAGCTATATGATATTGGCCATATCATGTCACTATTTGATTGCATGTGTTGTTTACCATGTTTTTGCATCTTATTTGCTTAGAACGACGATAGTAAATAAGATGATCCCTCATAATGATTTCAAGAAAGTGTTCCCCCTAACTGTGCACCGTTGCGAAAGTTTGTTGTTTTGAAGCACCACGTGATGATTGGGTGTGATAGATTCCAACGTCCACAAAGAACGGGTGTAAGACAGATTTACACATGCAAAACACTTAGGTTAACTTGACGAGCCTAGCATGTACAGACATGGCCTCAGAACACAAGAGACCGAAAGGTCGAACATGAGTCATATGGAAGATACGACCAACATGGAGATGTTCACCGATGATGACTAGTCCGTCTCACGTGATGATCGGACACGGCCTAGTTGACTCGGATCATGTATCACTTAGATGACTAGAGGGATGTCCAATCTGAGTGGGAGTTCATTAAATAATTTGATTAGATGAATTTAATTATCATGAACTTAGTCTAACAACCTTTGCAAAAATGTCTTGTAGATCAAATGGCCAACGCTCATGTCAACCTCAACTTCATTGCGTTCATAGAGAAAACCAAGCTGAAAGATGATGGCAGCAACTATTCGGACTGGGTCCGGAACCTGAGGATCATCCTCATAGCTGCCAAGAAAGCATATGTCCTAGAAGGACTACTAGGTGAAGCACCCATCCCAGAGAACCAAGACGTTATGAACGCTTGGCAGTCATGTGTTGATGATTACTCCCTCGTTCAGTGCGGCATGCTTTACAGCTTAGAACCAGGGCTACAAAAGCGTTTGAGCAACACAGAGCATATGAGATGTTCGAGGAGCTGAAAATGGTTTTCCAAGCTCATGCCCGGGTCGAGAGATATGAAGTCTCCGACAAGTTCTATAGTTGTAAGATGGAGGAAAATAGTTCTGTCAGTGAGCACATACTCAAAATGTCTAGGTTGCACAAACGCTTGTCCCCTTTGGACATTAACCTCCCGGACGAGGCGGTCATTGACAGAATCCTTCAGTCGCTCCCACCTAGCTACAAGAGCTTTGTGATGAACTACAATATGCAGGGGATGGTGAAAACTATTCCTGAAGTATTTTCAATGCTGAAATCAGCGGAGGTGGAAATCAAAAAGGAACATCAAGTGTTGATGGTCAATAAAACCACTAAGTTCAAGAAGGGCAAGGGTAAGAAGAACTTCAAGAAGGACGGCAAGGAAGTTGCCGCGCCCGGTAAACCAGTTGCCTGGAAGAAGCCAAAGAATGGACCCAAGCCTAAGACTGGGTGCTTTTCTTGCAAAGGGAAGGGTCCCTGGAAGCGGAACTGCCCAAAATACTTAGCGGACAAGAAGGCCGGCAACACTAAAGGTATATGTGATATACATGTAACTGATGTGTACCTTACCAGTACTCGTAGTAGCTCCTGGGTATTTGATACTTGTAACTCAAAGCAGGAGCTGCGGAATAAGCGGAGACTGGCGAAGGATGAGGTGACAATGCGCGTCGGGAATGGTTCCATGGTCGATGTGATCACCGTCGGCACGCTACCTCTACATTTACCTACGGGATTAGTTTTAAACCTCAATAATTGTTATTTAGTGCCAGCTTTGAGCATGAACATTGTATCTGGATCTCGTTTAATACGAGATGGCAACTCATTTAAATCAAAGAATAATGGTTGTTCTATTTATATGAGAGATATGTTTTATGGTCATGCCCCGCTGGTCAATGGTTTATTCTTAATGAATCTCGAACGTGATGTTACACATATTCATAGTGTGAATACCAAAAGATGTAAAGTTGATAACGTTAGTCCCACATACTTGTGGCACTGCCGCCTTGGTCACATTGGTGGCAAGCGCATGAAGAAGCTCCATGCTGATGGACTTTTAGAGTCTCTCGATTATGAATTATTTGACACATGCGAACCATGCCTCATGGGCAAAATGACCAAGACTCCATTCTCCGGAACAATGGAGCGAGCAACCAACTTATTGGAAATCATACATACTGATGTGTGCGGTCCAATGAGCGTTGAGGCTTGCGGAGGCTATCATTATGTTCTCACTCTCACTGATGACTTAAGTAGATATGGGTATGTCTACTTGATGAAACACAAGTCTGAGACCTTTGAAAAGTTCAAGGAATTTCAGAATGAGGTAGAGAATCAACGTGACCAAAAAATAAAGTTCTTACAATAGGATCGTGGAGGAGAATATTTAAGTCACGAATTTGGTACGCACTTAAGGAAATGTGGAGTCGTTTCACAACTCACGCCGCCTGGAACACCTCAGCGTAACGGTGTGTCCGAACGTCGTAATCGCACTCTATTGGATATGGTGCGATCTATGATGTCACTCAACAATTTACCGCTATCATTTTGGGGATACGCTCTAGAGACAGCTACATTCACTTTAAATAGGGCACCGTCTAAATTCGTTGAGACGACACCGTATGAATTATGGTCTGGGAAGAAACCTAAGCTGTCGTTTCTAAAAGTTTGGGGATGCGATGCTTATGTCAAGAAACTTCAACCTGAAAAGCTCGAACCCAAGTCGGAAAAATGCATCTTCATAGGATACCCTAAGGAAACCATTGGGTATACCTTCTACCTTAGATCCGAAGGCTAGATCTTTGTTGCCAAGAACGAGTCCTTTCTGGAGAAAGAGTTTCTCTCGAAAGAAGTAAGTGGGAGGAAAGTAGAACTCGATGAAGTACTACCTCTTGAACCGGAAAGTAGTGCAGCTCAGGAAAATGTTCCTGTGGTGCCTACACCGACTGGAGAGGAAATTAATGATGATGATCAAGGTACTTTGGATCAAGTTGCTACTAAACTTCGTAGGTCCACAAGGACACGTTCCACACCAAAGTGGTATGGCAACCCTGTCCTGGAAATCATGTTGTTGGACAACGGTGAACCTTCAAACTATGAAGAAGCGATGGCGTGCCTAGATTCCAACAAATGGCTTGAAGCCATGCAATCCGAGATAGGATCCATGTATGAAAACAAAGTATGGACTTTGACAGACTTGCCCGATGATCGGCGAGCGATAGAAAATAAATGGATCTTTAAGAAGAAGACGGACACGGATGGTAATGGTACCATCTATAAAGCTCGACTTGTCGCTAAGGGTTATCGGCAAATTCAAGGGGTTGACTACGACGAGACTTTCTCTCCCGTAGCGTAGCTGAAGTCCGTCCGAATCATGTTAGCAATTTCCGCATACTATGATTATGAGATATGGCAAATGGACGTCAAAACGACATTCCTTAATGACTATCTTAAGGAAGAACTATATATGATGCAGCCAGAAGGTTTTGTCGATCCCGAGAATGCTAACAAGGTATGCAAGCTCCAGCGATCCATTTATGGGCTGGTGTAGGCATCTCGGAGTTGGAACATTCGCTTTGATGAGATGATCAAAGCGTTTGGGTTTATGCAGACTTGTGGAGAAGCCTACATTTACAAGAAAGTGAGTGGGAGCTCTGTAGCATTTCTCATATTATATGTAGATGACATACTTTTGATGGGAAATGATACAGAACTTTTGGACAGCATTAAGGCCTACTTGAATAAGTGTTTTTCAATGATGAACCTTGGAGAAGCTGCTTACATATTTGGCATCAAGATCTATATAGATAGATCGAGACGCCTCATAGGTCTTTCACAAAGCACATACCTTGATAAGATATTGAAGAAGTTCAATATGGATCAGTCCAAGAAGGGGTTCTTGCCTGTGTTGCAAGGTGTGAAATTGAGCTCGGCTCAATGTCCGACCACGGCAGAAGATAGAGAAAAGATGAGTGTTGTCCCCTATGCCTCAGCCATAGGGTCTATCATGTATGCCATGCTGTGTACCAGACCTGATGTAAACCTTGCCGTAGGTTTGGTAGGACGGTACCAAAGTAATCCCGGCATAGAACACTGGACATCGGTCAAGAATATCCTGAAGTACCTGAAAAGGAGAAAGGACATGTTTTTCCTTTATGGAGGTGACGAAGAGCTCGTCGTAAAGGGTTACGTCGACGCTAGCTTCGACACAGATCCAGATGACTCTAAGTCACAAACCGGATACGTGTATATTTTGAATGGTGGGGCAGTAAGCTGGTGCAGTTGCAAGTAGAGCGTCGTGGCGGGATCTACATGTGAAGCGGAGTACATGGCAGCCTCAGAGGCAGCGCATGAAGCAATCTGGATGAAGGAGTTCATCACCGACCTAGGAGTCATACCCAATGCGTCGGGGCCGGTCACTCTCTACTGTGACAACACTGGAGCTATTGCTCTTGCCAAGGAGCCTAGGTTTCACAAGAAGACCAGGCACATCAAGCGTCGCTTCAACTCCATTCGTGAAAATGTTCAAGATGGAGACATAGAGATTTGCAAAGTGCATACGGATCTGAATGTCTCAGATCCGTTGACTAAACCTCTTCCGCGAGCAAAACATGATCAACACCAGAACTCTATGGGTGTTCGATTCATCACAATGTAACTAGATTATTGACTCTAGTACAAGTGGGAGACTGTTGGAAATATGCCCTAGAGGCAATAATAAAATGATTATTATTATATTTCCTTGTTTATGATAATTGTCTATTATTCATGCTATAATTGTGTTATTCGGAAATCGTAATACATGTGTGACTAAATAGACCACAACATGTCCCTAGTAAGCCTCTAGTTGACTAGCTCATTGATCAACATATAGTCATGGTTTCCTGACTATGGACATTGGATGTCGTTGATAACGGGATCACATCATTAGGAGAATGATGTGATGGACAAGACCCAATCCTAAGCATAGCACAAGATTGTGTAGTTCGTTTGCTAGAGCTTTTCCAATGTCAAGTATCATTTCCTTAGACCATGAGATCATGTAACTCCCGGATACCGTAGGAGTGCTTTGGGTGTACCAAACGTCACAACGTAACTGGGTGACTATAAAGGTATACTACAGGTATCCCCGAAAGTATATGTTGGGTTGACACGGATCGAGACTGGGATTTGTCACTCTGTATGATGGAGAGGTATCTCTAGGCCCACTCGGTAATGTATCATCATAATGAGCTCAATGTGACCAAGTGTTTGGTCACGGGATCATGCATTACGGTACGAGTAAAGTGACTTGCCGGTAACGAGATTGAACGAGGTATTGGGATACCGACGATCGAATCTCGGGCAAGTAATGTACCGATTGACAAAGGGAATTGTATACGGGGTTGCTTGAATCCTCGACATCGTGGTTCATCCGATGAGATCATCGAGGAGCATGCGGGAGCCAACATGGGTATCCAGATCCCGTTGTTAGTTATTGACCGGAGAGTCGTCTCGGTCATGTCTGCATGTCTCCCGAACCCGTAGGGTCTACACACTTAACGTCCGATGACGCTAGGGTTGTAGAGATATTAGTATGCGGAAACCCAAAAGTTGTTCAGAGTCCCGGATGAGATACCGGACGTCACGAGGAGTTCCGGAATGGTCCGGAGGTAAAGAATTCTATATAGGAAGTCCAGTTTCGGCCACCGGGAAAGTTTCGGTGGTCACCGGTATTGTACCGGGACGACCGGAAGGGTCCTGGGTGGGGCCACCTATCCCGGAGGGCCACGTGGGCTGAAAGGGGAAGGGAACCAGCCCCTGGTGGGCTGGTGCGCCCCCCTTGGGCCTCCCCTGCGCCTAGGGTTGGAAACCCTAGGGGTGGGGGGTGCCCCACTTGACTTGGGGGGCAAGTCCCCCCTAGGCCGCCGCCCCCCCTTGGAGATGGGATCTCCAGGGCCGGTGCACCCCCCTAGGCCCCCTATATAAGGAGGGGGGAGGGAGGGCAGCCGCACCCTAGTCCCTGGCGCCTCCCTCTCCCCCCCGTACCACCTCTCCCTCTCGCTGAGCTTGGCGAAGCCCTACCGAGATCGCCGCTGCTTCCACCACCATGCCGTCATGCTGCTGGATCTCCATCAACCTGTCCTTCCCCTTGCTGGATCAAGAAGGAGGAGACATCTTCTCCAACCGTACGTGTGTTGAACGCGAAGGTGCTGTCCGTTTAGCACTAGGATCATCGGTGATTTGGATCACTACGAGTACGACTCCCTCAACCCCGTTCTCTTGAACACTTCCGCTCGCGATCTACAAGGGTATGTAGATGCACTCCTCTCTCTCGTTCCTAGATGAACTCCATAGATTGATCTTGGTGAAGCGTAGAATTTTTTTATTTTCTGCAATGTTCCCCAACAAAAAAGTCATTACATCAAATAGATCTCCAAGAGACCATTGTATTGAGAATCAAAAAGAGTGAAGAAGCCATCTAGCTACTGCCTACGGACTCATAGGTCTATGGGGAATTGCTCACACATCATCGGACAGGCACCAATGAGGATGATGACCCCCTTCGTGATCATGTTAGTTTGGATCTCGTGGTTCTAGAACTTGCGACGGCTGGGTTGTGCTTTGTCGACTCCCCTAGGGTTTCTGGAACATTTGGGTATTTATAGAGCAAAGAGGTAGTGCAGGAGACCCAGTGGGCCCCATAACCCTTCAGGGCGCGCCAGGGGCCTCTAGCATACCCTGTTGTCTTGTAGGCTCTGATACGTCTCCAACGTATCTACAATTTATGAAGTACTCATGCTACTTTATTATCCATCTTGGATGTTTTATATGCTATTTTATATGATTTTTGGGACTAACCTATTAACCTAGAGCCCAGTGCCAGTTTCTGTTTTTTTTCTTGTTTTTGAGTGTTGCAGGAAAGGAATATATAACGGAGTCCAATTGACCTGAAAATTTACGGATATTATTTTTTGTACCAGAAGAAGCCCACGGAGCATCGGAGATGGACCAGAAGAGTCCCGAGGCTACCACAAGGGTGAAGGGCGCGCCCTACCCCTTGGGCGCGCACCTACCTCGTGGCTGCCTCGTGGACCCCCTTGACTTGTTCCCGACGCCAACACCTCTTATATATCCCCAAACTTCTAGAACGGAACCTAGATCGGAGTTCCGCTGCCACAAGCCTCTGTAGCCAACAAAAACCAATTGGGACCCTGTTCCGGCACCGTGCCGGAGGGGGGATCCATCATCGGTGGCCATCTTCATCATCCCGATGCTCTCTATGACGAGGAGGGAGTAGTTCACCCTCGGGGCTAAGGGTATGTACGAATAGCTATGTGTTTGATCTCTCTCTCTCTCTCTCTCTCTTGTTCTTGATTTGGCACGATCTTTATGTACCACGAGCTTTGGTATTGTAGTTGGATCTTATGATGCTTCTCCCTCGCTAATTTCTTGGAATGGATTGAGTTTTCCCTTTGAAGTTATCTTATCAGATTGAGTCTTTAAGGATTTGAGAACACTTGATGTATTTCTTGCATGTGCTTATCTGTGGTGACAATGGGATATTCACGTGATCCACTTGATGTATGTTTTGGTGATCAACTTGCGGGTTCAGCGACCTTGTTAACTTATGCATAGGGGTTGGCACACGTTTTCGTCTTGACTCTCCAGTAGAAACCTTGGGGCACTCTATGAAGTTCTTTCTGTTGGTTTGAATAGATGAATCCGAGATTGTGCGATGCATCTCGTATAATCAAACCCGTGGATACTTGAGGTGACATTGGAGTATCTAGGTGACATTAGGGTTTTGGTTGATGTGTGTCTTAAGGTGTTATTTTACTACGAACTCTAGGGCTGTTTGTGACACTTATAGGAATAGCCCAATGGATTGATCAGAAAGAATAACTTTGAGGTGGTTTCATACCCTACAATAATATCTTCGTTTGTTCTCTGCTATTAGTGACTTTGGAGTGACTCTTTGTTGCATGTTGAGGGATTGTTATATGATCTAATTATGTTATCACTGTTGAGAGAACTTGCACTACTGAAAGTATGAACCCTAGGCCTTGTTTCGAAGCATTGCAGTACCGTTTTCGCTCACTTTTGTTACTTGGTACCTTTTGATACGTCCATTTTGCATCATGCTTTTATATCAATATTTATTGCATTATGGGTTGTTACTACACATTATGTTACAATACTATGCCTTTTTCTCTTATTTTACAAGGTCTACATGAAGAGAGAGAATGCCGACAGCTCGAATTCTAGGCTGGAAAAGGAGCAAATAATAGAGATCTATTCTGCACAACTCCAAAACTCCTGAAACTCCATGAATGCCAGTTTTGGAATATATTAAAAATATTGGGCGAAGAAAGCACCAGAGGGGGGCCACCCAATAGCCACGAGGGTGGAGGGCACGCTCTACCCCCTGGGCACGCACCCCTGCCTCGTGGGCCACCTGGCAGGCCCCTGATGCCCGTCTTCTGCTATATGGTTGAGGAGTCCTGGATAAGGGGGTATCCGGACAGCCGGACTATATACTTTGGCCGGACTACTGGACTATGAAGATACAAGATAGAAGACTTCGTCCCGTGTCCGGATGGGACTCTCCTTGGCGTGGAAGGCAAACTTGGCGATCCGGATGTAGATCTCCTCCTCTGTAAACCGACTCTTTGTAACCCTAGCCCCCTCCGGTGTCTATATAAACTGGAGGGTTTAGCCCGTAGGACTCACGATCATCATCAACAATCATACCATAGGCTAGCTTCTAGGGTTTAGCCTCTCTGATCTCATGGTAGATCAACTCTGGTAATACTCATATCATCAAGATCAATCAAGCAGGAAGTAGGGTATTACCTCCATCAAGAGGGCCCGAACCTGGGTAAAACATCGTGTCCCCAGCCTCCTGTTACCATTAGCCTTCGACACACAGTTCGGGACCCCCTACCCGAGATTCGCCGGTTTTGACACTGACATTGGTGCTTTCATTGAGAGTTCCTCTGTGTCGTCACGAAAAGGCTTGATGGCTCGTCTCGTTGTCAAAGACAACATCACCGCCGGGGAAGCCTGGCTTTAGGCCAAACTCTCTGGCTGGGCGGCTTCGTTATGACCGCCCGAATGGCTATTGCACCGACAATGACTTCTCAGGTCATTAAAAATAGCCTCCGTGTTGATTCGGAATTCTCCGAACAGATGGATCCAATGGATCTCTTCTCCCTCAATGAGATCTTGGATCGCATCGCCGCCCTGGGCGTCGCTACGGACTATGACCGGATCAGGCTTAAACCCGATCAAAGGGAGATTCACTCTCCACCGGTCACCCATGAGATAGCGGTAGTGGAAGAGCATCATCCTAATTCTCCCTCCACTTTGAGGACGAACTATGTCCGGATTTCTGAGCTCTTCGAGCCTGGCACCCGCTCACGGGAGGACATGACCCCGGTCCTGGACTCAGGATTGGGGGGCAGGCCGAAGAGGTTGGGCAATGCCCCAGAACCCGAGCCGTCAAGCTCGGAAGCTTATTTGCCCCTGGGTCTCAGATCGGGTCGAGATTCGGACTCAAAACCGCCCACCCACCGAGATTTATCTAATCTTTCCCATATCAGACAAGAGCCCCAAGAAACAGTACATCACTACTGGGCCAGATTCCTCCTTGTGATAAACAGGGTCAAGGACTGTCGCGAGGTAGATGCAATCTCCCTCTTTTGCAAAAATTGCACGGAAAAAGGGATTCTCAATGCTATAAGCTGTCGTGACATAGTACACTTCGCTGACTTAGTGACCATAGTGCAAAAGTACTGCACGATGGAAAGCGCCTGGAAAACCCAAACAAGTTTCTGGGACAGTCTGGCTCTAGCCAAATCCCCTGTCCGAACTAAAAGGGTAAACTCTCGTAAGTCACCGGATTCAAGTACCAAAAAAATAAAACCCGCCGCAAGGCGCGAAACCATATTGGAAGAATGGCTAAACGTGCCGTGCAAGATTCATATCACACCAGATACTACACCAACGCATAGCCTTAGAGCATGTTGGATACTCCGGCAGGTGGCAAAGAGCGGTGAAGATCTCCTCATAAAATATCCTGCCGGAGACAACAATACGGTATTTACAGTCTTCGATACTTTCGCCTCAAATAATAGGCGAAAGCGAGCTCAGCGCAACCTTGCAGAAGTTTGCCACGTGGCAACAATAAACCCATGGAACGACACGGTTATAACCTACAATGCCAATGACGAACCCCAATTTCGGATAGTCCGAGCACCAGCCGCTTTGGTCCTTAGCCCAATCATGGATGGCTTCAGGCTTACTCAAGTGCTCATGGACGGCGGAAGCGGACTAAACCTCATCTATGAGGAAACCTTTAACAAGATGGAAATTGACAAGAGCCGCATTGAACGAAGCAGCACTACCTTCCGGGGAATCATCCCTAGTCGAGAGGCACAATGCGCGGGAAAAATCACAATGGATGTGGTATTCGGCACGTCGGAGAATTACAGGTCTGAAGAAATTACATTCCAAGTAGCCCCGTTTAGCAGCGGATACCACGCCCTCTTAGGGCGGGATGCATTCACGAGTTTTCATGCTATACCCCATTACGGGTACATGAAGCTCAAAATGCCCGGGCCCAACAGAATCATCACTCTAGCTAGTGATCTGGATGTCGCACTCCGCGCCGAAAATAAAACTGCCGCCCTCACCCTGGAGGCATTATCAGAAGCCCTCGTGACCGAAGAGCTGACAACACTATGAGCAACAGTGGACAGAGACGACGTGATACTCGACAAGCGACCTAAATCCACCTCCTTCAAGCCAGCGGACGAGATAGTCAAGTTCCAGGTCCACCCAACGGACCCCTCAAAGACAGCTTCCATAGGGACACAGCTAAACCCCACAATAGACGCTGCACTGCGAGACTTCCTGCGTGAAAAAATGGGATATTTTCGCCTGGCATCCTTCAGACATGCAGGGCATCCCACGCAGGCTGGCCAAACACAACCTCAATATACTAAAAGGATACAAGCTAGTCAAGGAGACTCTTAGGCGCTTCTCAGAGCCTAAACGGCAAGCCATGGGAGAAGAGCTAGCCAAGCTACTCGAAGCCGAATTCATCAGAGACATCAAACATCCGGATTGGCTAGCAAACCTGGTAATGGTACCAAAAAAGGACAAATCCTGGCGCTTATGTGTCGATTTCAAAGACCTCAATAAAGCTTGCCCTAAGGATCCCTTCCCCCTCCCGCGCATTGATCAGATAATCGATGCCACCGCAGGACACGATTCATTGTGTTTCCTCGATGCATACTCCGGATACCATCAAATCAAGATGGCGGAGTCCGACCAGGCTGCAACAACCTTCATCACCCCGTACGGCCCCTTCTGTTTCAACACCATGCCCTTCGGGCTATAAAACGCCAGCGCAACCTATCAACACATGATTCAGACATGCCTGGAAAAACAAATCGACAAGATAGTAGAGGCCTACGTAGACGACGTGGTCATCAAAACAAGACACGTCGAAACCTTAATAGATGACTTGAGGCTTACATTCGATAATCTCCGAACATACGACATCAAGCTCAACGCGGAGAAGTGTGTCTTCGGAGTACCCTCCGGAAAATTGCTTGGCTTCATCGTTTCCAATAGAGGAATTGAAGCCAATCCGGCAAAAATCCGAGCTTTGTCACAGTTGGCTATCCCAACAAACCTCAAGCAGATCCAGAAACTAACTGGATGTGTGGCTGCCTTAAGCCGCTTTATCTCTCGCTTAGGAGAAAAGGCACTACCCTTTGTATTGCCTTCTTCGACGCACCGAACACTTCGAGTGGACGGATGCGGCCACGGTCGGACTAGAAGAAATGAAGGCACTCTTGGCCACCAACCCAGTCCTGACCGCGCCAAATATGGGCGAACCCATGCTATTATACATAGCCGCAACAAACCTAGTTGTGAGCACAGTGCTCGTCATCGAACGAGAGGTAGACAACCACAAGTTCCCACTCCAAAAGCCGGTATACTACGTGTCCGCTGTCCTCACTCCATGTAAATCTCGGTACCCACACTATCAAAAGATAGCGTATGCGGTCTTCATGGCATCCCAGAAACTACGACACTACTTTCAAGACTGTTCGATCACGGTGGCCTTCAAAGTTCCACTCAATGGCATAATAAATAACCGTGGCGCAACATGCTGAATTGCTAAATGGGCTATTGAGCTCCTTCCATTTGACATAACAGAAAAACCACGACGGGACATTAAATCACAAGTAATGGCTGACTTCATTGCCGAATGGACAGAAGCCGAACTCCCTAAAGAGTACGACGCATACTCAAATTGGATCATGCATTTCGACGGCTCCAAAATGCTGGCCGGATTAGGAGTGGGTGTCGTCCTGACATCCCCCACTGGAGACACGGTACAGTATGTCCTCCAAATATTATTCACAGACTCCAACAATGCAGCCAATATGAGGCTCTGTTGCACGGTCTTCGGATGGCAGTCTCCATGGGCATTAAATGCCTCGAAGTGCACGGGGACTCGAACCTCGCAATATCTAAGGTAAACGGAGACTTTGACACCAAGGATCTAAAAATGGCGGCCTATCGCAATGCCGTCCTCAAAATGTCAGCTCAGTTCGAGGGGCTCGAATTCCACCATGTGGCTAGAGAAAACAACCAAGCGGCCGATATCCTCGCCCGCATCGATGCTAGACGCGACCCCGTACCACCCAACATCTTCTTAGAAAGATTGTTCAAACCGTCCATGGCACGGGAAGGGGAGTCCGGCACCACTATCCCGACTCCGAACACAACCCCAACTTCTGAACCTTCTGACATAATCGGAGGCTCTGCCACCGAAATAACATCTTCGACCCACGAAATAATGGTTGTCATCGCCCCGTGGACCGAGCCCTTCTTGGCCTACTTTAATAGGCAGCAGCTCCCCGAGGACCAAAATGAGGCACGCTGCATCGTGTGATGCTCTAAAGCCTACAAAGTCCATGAGGGAGAACTCTACAAGAAGAGCGCCACCGGAGTGCTCCAACGATGCATCTCCGAGGAGGAAGGGCGACAGCTCTTAGCCGAAATCCATTCCGGACTAGGCGGGCGCCACGCGGCAGCCCGAGCTCTCGTAAGCAAGGCCTTTTAGACATGATTCTACTGGCCGACAGCCCGGGCGGACGCACATGACCTTGTCCAACATTGCGTTGGTTGTTAACTATTTGCCAATCAGAGCCATATGCCCCCTGCCGCTCTCCAAACGATCCCCATAACTTGGCCCTTTGCGATCTGGGGGCTGGATATGGTGGGACCCCTCAAAGGGGGAAGCCATAAGAAAAAATACTTATTGGTCATGGTGGACAAATTCACCAAATGGATAGAAGCCAAACCAGTTAAAACAGCCGAATCCGGCCCAGTGATAGACTTCATATCGGAGGTTGTACACCGTTACGGTGTCCCCCACAATATTATCACCGACAACGGCTCAAATTTTATAGCTGAGGAGGTGAAAGCCTGGTGTAGCAAAATGGGCATTAAGCTCGACTACGCCTCTGTCTATCACCCCCAAACAAACGATCAGGTCGAACATGCAAATGGTCTTATTATGAGTGGCATCAAACCCAGACTTGTGCGATCCATGAAGGAATCAGACACGCATTGGGTCGAGGAACTCGACTCTGCACTCTGGGGGCTGTGGACCACGCCGAATCGCACCACCGGATACACACCATTTTTATGCTGTACAACGCAGAAGCAGTGCTGCCCTGCGATATAATTCATGACTCACCTCGCATGCGCATGTATGAAGAGAAGGAAGCCGAGCTAGATCAGCAGGACAACCTAGATGCTTTGGAGGAGGAGCGTGATGTCGCTAAAGCCCGTTCCGCATTCTATCAGCAACAGGCTCGAAGGTATCAAAGCACAGAAGTACGGGCCAAAACTTATAACATTGGTGAACTCGTTCTACGCCTACCTGAGAAGAAGAAGGACAAGCTCAAACCCAAGTGGGAGGGTCCCTTCATCATTGATAAAGTTCTCACCGGAGGAGTTTACCGTCTGTGCAACGCCTCTGACAACAGACTCGAGCCGAACCCATGGAACGCGTCCAGACTCCAGAGATTCTACGCCTAGCACCGAACCCAGTGTTCGTCTCCTCATCTCCGCCTCTTCGATTATGTTCCTTTTCCTCCTTTCTCGCCCCTTTTGTTTCCTTTTTTTATATACATACAGCCTTAAAACTGTACGGATGCCCTGAGCACTCCGGTCGCATTATGCACGCGCACTATACCTGGGGCTTCCTATTCGGAAGCTACATATATAATCACTTTAATGGCTTCTTGCCAAGCCACATATACATTTTTCTTTCCATATGTGCCTTTTCTTCACCATTACATGCATCAAGATGACTTAAGTTTTGGCCATGCTGGGTTGCCTGGCTCTTGTATTTATGCCCTACGTTCCCGTTAATTCGGCTAGGGCATAAGGGGAGCACCTCTGTGATTGTTACTGCCGGTTGAGCCGGATGTGTACCTCAGACTAGGTGAAGCCGAAAGCTAGCATTCTTAAGGGAATATTCGGTTGGTGAACAAAAGATGTTCTCGTTCCTAACAACAAAAATACCCAGATGTTTTGTTTCCTGCGCTTTCGCTCGCAGTTCAGACATGCACATCGATGCATGCGTACCCAGAGAAAGGAACCCCTAATGGAACTATTCTCTCTAGAAGATGTTTCTTACTATCCATATAAAATAACTAGTTGGGTACTTATCTGTTCACGCACTTATGACCCCTATGCCTAGTTTCCATGCATGCCCCGGTTTTTCATAACTGTGTGGGTACTCGGATACACCCCGGACTGTCGGATCCGGGGGCTGAAGCGAAAAGGTCCACCATGACAAATGATTTTCAATATGGCTAGAAAGTACACGAGCCCATGCAAAATTACATAATCATACTGACTGGCTGTACTCTCCTCTATACCATCGAATAGGTTGTCTAGCTTACAATCCTGCTGGGAATACTTTGCAGCTAATGCTACTTGATCATATACTAAACTAACGGGTATCTCTTGTCCATCTGGCCTAGCCGGTCCGACTTCGGCCATATGGTTCGGGTCAGCCTTGGCGTATCACGTCTTCACCATGGCCCAAGCTTCTCTCGCACCTTGCCGGCAAGATGATATCTTCCATAATCAGAAGCGCCACCGTGCTCCTTTGAGCATCTCTACAAGTTCGCCCATGCCTCCTGGCAGGGAAGCGGACGACCACAAAGCCTGGGCAATACCCCGCATCACCTGCCGAGCTCGTTCGTGCAGTTGTGAAAGCTCTTGCAGCATATCGCCTCTAGACCCGGGCATCTCCTCTTCAGGGCGTCCCGTCAACATACCTGCAGACATACCTCTGTCAATACGCCTCCTCGCCGAACTATACTACAGTTCGTTCAATCACTTACTATAAATGCCGGGTCGAAGCCTCCGGTTCTCCTTCACGGAATCCGTGAGCTGAGCCTGAACATCTTTCAATTCGACGCTCAGTTTGAGATTAGCATCTTGCAGCTTATTCTTCTCCTCGATAGACTGCGTCAGCACGCGTTCGCTCCCCATCAGCTGACTTCGCAGATGCAGCTCATTATCTCTCATAATCTCCGGGTTTCCTCTGGGATTATCTGCCGAATCTTTCGTCAGATTTATAAAACATGCCGAACACACAAACTGGCAGAATGAAATTCTTACCAGAAGAAGCCTTTTCGGATCCCCCTTGTTTGGCTACATTAGCCTTCATTTGGGCCTTACACTCCTACAACTCTTGAGATAACTCGGCATTCTTCTCTACAAGAACCTGCGCATTTACACTAGTAGAAAAGAGGGCTTTGGTCCACCCTGGGTTAGCCCATTAGTCCCGGTTCAGTCTAGAACCGGGACTAATGGGGGCATTAGTCCCAGTTCGTGCGCCCAGGGGCCACGTGGGTCATTTGTCCCGGTTCGTCTGGACCTTTTAGTCCCGGTTGGTGCCACGAAGCGGGACTAAAGGGTGCGACGCCCATTAGTCCCGGTTCGTGGCACCAACCGGGACTAAAGGGTTAGACCTTTAGTCCTGGTTCGTGCCACGAACCGGTACTAATGGGGTTTGAGGCATTAGTACCGGTTCATGGCACGAACCGGTACTAAAGGTCCCATTTTCAAACTCCACCCCCTGTGGATCGCCTTTTCAGTTTTAAAATAAAATAAAATAAAATGATGAAAATGTCAAAAAAATAAAAGAAAATAAGTTTCCCATGTGATATATGGTCTAGTTGTTGGGAAAATTTACAAATATGAATTTTGACTTTATTTGCAAAGTCTCTCTAGAATTTAGTAAAATTGGCATAACTTTTGCATACTAACTCGGATGAAAAAGTTTTTTATATGAAAAATCATCTACTCGAAAAGGAACCCCGTTAAACATTTTCAAAATCCTCAAAAACCTAACAAAAAAAAGTTACGGGGCTTTTAAGATCTAGAGTGGAAAAAATCAAAAAAAATTCAAACTGTGGTCAAACAATGGTCAAACTAATTATTCTAGAATATTAGTGTTACTAAATAATTATTTCAGTTATTTTGAATTTTGGTCAAATCTGGTCAAACTGTGGTCAAACAATGGTCAAACTAAATATTCAAGAAATATTAGTGTTACTAAATAATTATTGTTTTTTAAAACAATAGTTTCAAACTGAAACAGTGAAATGTGTCACTTCATGCTCAAGCAAAATTCCTGAGGGTTAATAGGATTGACATCTTACTATTGTCAGGAAAACAACAAGTGCAGACTTGGAAGAGGGAGAATAGAACCCGGAAGTTAAGCGTGCTCAGGCTAGGGGAGTGGGAGGATGGGTGACCGTTCGGGAAGTTAGATGATTTGGAATGATGAGGGGTGATTAGAGATTAGAGGATAAATTGAGCAGTGATGAGGGGTGGTGATTAGAGATTAGAGGCTAAAATAATTCAGAAATTTGAAAATAAAAAATATTCAAAACAAAAAATCATAAAATTTCCTTTAGTCACGGTTCGTGTTAGAACCGGGACTAAAGGGGGGAGGCATTAGTCCCGACCCTTTAGTCCTGGTTCATTAAACCGGGACTAAAGGCCCTTATGAAATGGGACTGATGCCCCCTTTTCTACTAGTGTTACATGATCCTTAAATCAGTTACGCCAACTGTTTCAAGTCTCAGGGGCTACTACTACACATACTTATTTATTCTCTTACCCGTATATCCTTGACATACTGGTCCGTTGCTCTGGCAAGTCCATCTTGAGCAGCGCGGATATAGGCATGTCCAGAATTGAAGGCATTGAATGCCTCTTCGGAAAAAATACCACCATGGAGTATGGCTCGTCGGCACCGATGATTCATGGCGCTCTCTACTTCTGAATTTGTGGCGAAAAGCATATCCACATCCTCCGTAGGAGGACAGTTCGGCACTATCCCCACGTTAGCCTCCGCCCGTGAACCCGGTCCAGGAATCCGGCTGCTGGAGGCATGGCCGATAGGGTCCTCGGACACAGTCCGGTGTTTCCTATCGGGGCATAGTTCAAATTGTCATGCCTCGACAAAAAGACCAAATAAACCACGCGGCAAGTTTAATGCATACCTCTGCGTCTGCGTATCACTCCTAACCGCCTTCCTTTTAAGCCTACCTTGTCTGGGCGCCTCTTGCTGAGAGGCCCCTACGGGATTCGCATGACGTCCCGACCGTTGTTTCTATAAAAAGTGCGGCATGTGGTCATAAGGTACGACAAAACGAAGGAATCCTTTCGAAAGGTTGGAACCCCGACATTACTTACATGCGACACATGAAGCAGTCCGGGATAATCCGCGATGATGGCCACTAAAGAGCCGCCACTGCTTTCCTGATAGAAGGTCCCGTCGACGAATTCCATGGACATGTCCGGATCTTCTTCGAGTCCGGGGTCGAGAGCCCGGCCGGGATCCTCTGGCTGCGGAGAAGGGCTGTTGAATTCTTTTACAGCCTTCCTCAGTTCCTGTTTTTGAGACAACAAGGTAAATAATGGTGGTCGAGAAGGTAAGAACGAATAGAGTCGAGTAAAAAATAACGACTTACCCAGCTTCGGGGGTTGTACATGGAAAATCCATCCCGCGGTTTAATGCAGAGGAACTCCTCTTCTTCTCCCTTGTATAATTCAGATAGTATTTTCGCCAAAGATGTGGCAGAACTCGGACCTTTGTGACCGCAGCGGGAGGCATCGTCTTCTCCATTGAAGTGCCACATGGGTTTTCCCCTATATTGAAGTGGCCGCACTCCCCTTATAATACATATTGACATAACTTCAATTATTGTCAATCCTGATTTGGCCAGGGTTTGTATCCAGCTCATCAGATAGAAGACTTCCCTGTTTTCCTCCTCCTGGCAGCTCCGAGGGCACCAGCTTTGGCGTTTCTTCAGCGGAGTATTGGTGAACTCAGGAAGGCCCATCCGGACTGGGTCCAGAAGGGGCACGTCATCAACATAAAACCACTCCGAGGGCCAGTCTTCGGACGCCTTCTTGGGAGTAGCGGACAGGTATCCGGTTAGGGCGACGCGCCATATTTTGACTCCGCCCACTTGATATATAGATCCCTCCTGGTTGCGTGGGACGAGGCAAAATAACCTCTTCCATAGCTCGAAATGAGCTTCGCAGCCCAGGAACAGCTCGCAGAGGGCAACATAGCCCGCAATGTGCAGTATGGAGGCGGGGGTAAGATTATGCAACTGGAGACCGTAAAACTCCAGGAGCCCGCGGAGGAATGGGTGGATTGGAAACCCGACGCCTCTTAGCAGATACGGGACAAGGCATACCCGCTCCCCCAGAGAAGGGTTGGGGAATCTCTCCGCTTGCTCCCCGCCATTATAGGTGGCTATTCCGGATCGGACAGGGACCATGTATGCGGGCGGAAGAAACCCTTTGGTCTGCAGCTCTATTAGGTGGCTGTGAGAGATGGAACACTTTTCCCAATCCCCTGGCTTCGAGCTGGGGGAGCGGCGAGCAGGGCTGTGGCGACTAGTCATGATGGGATGGCCTCTTTTGGGCGCGCTTTGCGGAATGCTTGTTTGGGGGAAGATGGTGTGATTTGGATCTGAAGATCCCCATCTCCTCAAATAGACGGCTCACCTACGGGATTAGGGTGTCAAATGCAAAAATGCCCCGGCTCGTCATCTTCGATCGACACGTGGAGGTGACCATTATTGAAGCACATAAGCCGAGGAGTACAACCTTATGGGGAGGCCGGACACTATTCGCTACAACGGGCGCACCAGATCTGGAGAAGAACCCGCCTTGCAATGCTGAAGACAATCTGCGCACCGGACTCATCATCATTGAAGCCTGGTTCGGGGGCTACTGAGGGAGTCCTGGATAAGGGGGTATCCGGACAGCCGGACTATATACTTTGGCCGGACTATTGGACTATCAAGATACAAGATAGAAGACTTCGTCCCATGTCCGGATGGGACTCTCCTTGGCGTGGAAGGCAAACTTGGCGATCCGGATGTAGATCTCCTCCTCTGTAAACTGACTCTACGTAACCCTAGCCCCCTCTGGTGTCTATATAAACCGGAGGGTTTAGTCCGTAGGACTCACGATCGTCATCAACAATCATACCATAGGCTAGCTTCTAGGGTTTAGCCTCTCTGATCTCGTGGTAGATCAACTCTTGTAATACTCATATCATCAAGATCAATCAAGCAGGAAGTAGGGTATTACCTCCATCAAGAGGGCCCGAACCTGGGTAAAACATCTTGTCCCCAGCCTCCTGTTACTATTAGCATTAGACGGACAGTTCCGGACCCCCTACCCGAGATCCGCCGATTTTGACACCGACAATGGTGTCTTTTGCCCTGGAAAAAATCATAAGGAAGCTTTCGGGATGAAGCGCCACCGTCTCAAGGCGGAACTTGGGCGGAACCAATCTAGGGCTCCGGCGGAGCTATTTTTCCAGGGAAACATCCCTCCGGGAGGGGGAAATCGTCGCCATCATCATCACCATCGATCCTCTCATCAACAGGGGGTCAATCTCCAACAACATCTTCACCAACACCATCTCCTCTCAAACCCTAGTTCATCTCTTGTATCCGATCTTTGTCTCAAAACCATAGATTGGTACCTATGGGTTGCTAGTAGTGTTGATTACTCCTTGTAGTTGATGCTAGTTAGTTTATTCAGTGGAAGATCATATGTTCAGATCCTTTATGCATATTAATACCCCTATGATTATGAACATGAATATGATTTGTGACTAGTTACGTTTGTTCCTGAGGACATGGGAGAAGTCTTGTTATAAGTAATCATGTGACTTTGGTATTCGTTCGATATTTTGATGAGATGTATGTTGTCTCTCCTCTAGTGGTGTTATGTGAATGTCGACTACATGACACTTCACCATTGTTTGGGCCTAGGGGAAGGCATTGGGAAGTAATAAGTAGATGATGGGTTGCTAGAGTGACAGAAGCTTAAACCCTAGTTTATGTCTTGCTTCGTAAGGGGCTGATTTGGATCCATATGTTTCATGCTATGGTTAGGTTTACCCTAATTCTTCTTTCGTAGTTGTGGATGCTTGCGAGGGGGGTTAATCATAAGTGGGATGCTTGTCCAAGGAAGGGCAGTACCCAAGCACCGGTCCACCCACATATCAACTTATCAAAGTAACGAACGAGAATCATATGAGCATGATGAAAACTAGCTTGACAGAATTTCCCATGTGTCCTCGAGAGCGCTTTGCTTTATATAAGAGTTTGTCCAGGCTTCTCCTTTGCTAAAAAAGGATTCGGCCACCTTTCTGCATCTTAGTTACCTTTGTTACTTGTTACACGTTACGAATTACCTTATCACAAAACTATTTGTTACCGATAACTTTAGTGCTTACAGAGAATACCTTACTGAAAACCGCTTGTCATTTCCTTCTGCTCCTCGTTGGGTTTGACACTCTTACTTATTGAAAGGACTTTGATAGATCCCCTATACTTGTGGGTCATCAAGACTCTTTTCTAGCATCATTGCCGGGGAGTGAAGCGCCTTTGGTAGGTGGAATTAGGTAAGGAAACATTTATATAGTGTGCTGAAATTTACTATCACTTGTTACTATGGAAAATAATACTTTGAGGGGCTTGTTCGGGGTATCTTTTCTGGACCCTGATCCTAAGTCACACCAATCTAGCATGTAACACATCATATAACTTTGCGGCCTCACGCACGGTATTCCCACGGGTGCCGCCTTACCTGGACCGGGACCGTTTGCGCCTTTTGGCTCACATATATGATTGTGTCTCTAGCATCCAGATGACAGAGAACCCGGGCCGACATGGCTAGTCGTAAACCCAAGGTGGCACAAACTTACAGGAACAGGCATACGTGACCCAACAACGGACATGTCGATCATCAATGTATGAACCCAAGTCATAGCAAGCTACAAGGACTTAAAGGAACAACGCGTGACATTTCCCTGAACGGACACACACAGGAACGAAGAAGGACACATGCCGGCCAACCTAAGTGTTATGGAGCAGTAGCGAGCTACCATGGCTCAGTGGAAGCACTAGGAGACATTTTCCCATAAGAGAGGCTACCAAGAATAAATAACTAGGTTGTCAGATCCCACACATAGAACTACACATACACGTACGCATAACATGCAAGTATCTGTTGTACAACATGGAATCACAGCATAACTCAATGACTCATATAGATAAAGACTCAGAAGAGCCATCATAGCATTTTTTACAAACAGGGGTCACATGACCCAACATCCAGAGCATACAAGCAACAGGTGGAAGCATAACATGTCTGAGTACAGACAACTACACATGAAAAAGGCTGAGGAGCCTGACTATCTACAATATCCGATCAAGATCGTAGTTGAGGTACAAGCTACTTGTCGAAGTCCATGTGGAAACTAGTGAGAACGAAGTCTCCTCTGCAAAAACATAAATTAAGCAACATGAGTACAAAGGTACTCAGCAAGACTTACGTCAGATCCTATCATACATGCATTTGTATCAAGAAGGCAATGTGGGGTTTAGTTGCAGCAAGCCAGCTTTGACTCAGTGGCTATCCTGTTCTACGACTACGAGAAACTTCTTTGAGGTGAGATAGCGCACATGAGTCCACTAATCACCACACAATACACTACTATGGATTCATCCCCGTCTCCCTACGAGAAGGCCATCCATAGCACTCACACTTGTCTTGAGAATTTTAAAGTATCCACTTCAAGTTGTCTATGTACCACGTAAGCATCCAAGAAGTCTATATCCGCGGACCCGGCTATTCGAATAGATCATGTTAACCCTGCAGGGGTGTACTTCTTCACACACACTCTCACCACTTACCGCCATGTAGACGTCACGTATCTCGGCAACCTTCAAGCGAAAGCCTGGCGAGGGTGTCGGCCACGACCTGACTAGCCACACAAGACCCTAGTCCAGGTTTATCGCCTATTCGGGTTCTATCTCCAAGGGAGTCCGGCAGAGGTTTCCATCACGGCCCCAAACAATGTGTGCAGGGTTCCCGAGCCCACCATCCAGGTGCCACTCGGTACACCAGGCCACGTGTGCCTAGTCTGTTCCAAGCCCACCCTGTCGGGAGCCACTTGGTAAAAAATAACACTACCTACAAACACCAAAAACTAGTTGCGACTCCTGGACAGAGATCAAGTTGGTTAATAAGTCGAGAGGAGAACTTAAGCATTCCAATGCCTGATAGTAGCTAGTCATTGGACAACATACACATAACTCAGTCCTTAGGACGGTTCCAGTGAGACTACCCACCATGTACTCCTACATGGCCTCTCACCACTACCTTTACCAAATCGTGTTCACACACTTAGCTCTCAGCATCAGAACATAGCATAAGACTCCAATTCATTCCCAATGAATCAGACCTGACACACTCTAAGCAATAGCAGGCATGGCATGGTAGGAACACAACATGGCTTCAATCAACTCCTACACATGCTAGTGGGTTTCAACTATTTACTGTGGCAATGACAGGACATGCAGAGGAATGGGTTCAACTACCGCAACATGAAGTAGTAGTTGAATCGTTGTTATCCTAATGCAATAACAGAGATAAGGAGCAAGAGGTTAGGACTGTATCAGAATGAACAGGGGGGTTTGCTTGCTTGGTAGATCAACAGGGGGCACTGCTCCACAAACAGGTACTCTAGAGCACTCTCCGGAGCAGGATCTACCGAGAAGGAACGGTGTCGACAATCAACACACAAGCATAAGTAACAATATGATGCATGAAAATGGCATGAATATGTGATGTTGTTTGAGCTAATGCAACTAGCATTCATTTGCATGAAGTCCATTTGAACCAAGGGTTCAAATGCAACTCCAAAATAATCCTTTATAAATGCCATTTACGTGTTTTCACTTATACAATAGGTATAAGTTGGTTTGTCATGCACGAAACTAGTAAAGATGGATAGATTGAATTTTTTTGATAATTTTTCATATATAAATTATTTCAATCTGAGCTATAGTTGAATTTATATGAACTTTTGAACTTTGTAACAATTTCTAGATTTTCCTGATTTACTTTAAAACCAGAAAAGGGTTAATTGCGTCAGCACTGCGTCATGCCTACATCAGTAAGTCAACTACGCTGACCAGGTCAAACATGACGTGTGGGGTCCACACGCAAGTGACACAGTTAGTTAACAGAGGTTAATTAACACTAACTCTGAGCCTAACTAAAATTAGTCAGAGCCAGGCCCCACCTGTCATTGACCCATACGGGTCAAAACTGGCCAACGGAGGGGGGGTCAAACCCGGTCAAACCTGCCGACGTTCAGCCGCCGGCGAGGCCGAACGCGGCGGAGGCGCACGAGATCATCGCTTCGGTGACCATTTAGGCGGCGGAGAACACCTACGCGACGCCCAGGCTCATGCGCATCCAATGGAACACGCAGGAGGCCATGGGGTGGTCGGAGCTCGCCGCGGCGGCCGGAGCCCGACCAGGTGCGGGCGGGGTGCTGCGGTGCATGGGAGAGAGAGCGAAGGGGCTCTACGGCCTCCTGGCGTCACCAGGAGCAGGGAGACGCGTGGGGTTGTGAGCCACGGTGGCTCTGGCCAGGACGGAGAGGAACCACAGCGGCGCGACTGCTCAGGTCCGGTGGTATCACGGCTACGGTCCACGAACAACAAAACGGAGAGGGGGAAATGGAGCAGGAGCTCATAGCGAGCACGATGGGCTTGACGGCGAGCTCGGGGACGCGATGAAGTCGACGGGGCAGTGTAGCGATCTCAGGCGGCCGGAGGTGAATACGACAGTGACGGCGGCGCTCCAGGGCCTCCCGTGGCGCGTGGCTCGACGGATATGAAGTAGATGTCACGGTGGAGCTTGCAGACACAACAAGAGGGCGAGGAGGAGGCAGTGGCTACGACGATGGTGAGCTGCGGCGACGGCAGTGCTTGGCCGTGACAGAGAGAGATACAGGGGAAGGGGAGGAACGAGAGAGAGAGAGATTCGGGGTGGCGCGTGGCAACGTCCAGGCATCCAGGGTGTTGAGGGGGAGGGCAGGCAGGCAGGTGGCGTGGCCAGACGTGTGGCCATGCGCACCGGGCGCGTGCCCCTGTCCTCCTGACGCGAGGAAGGGGACGATTGGCACTGCGAGTCGGCTGGGCCGGCCTGTTGGGTTGCTGGCCTGCACAGTGCCAAGCCACCAGGTGAGCCTCTTCTTTTCTATTTCTTTCCGTTTTTCTTTTTCTAACATTATTTCTAATTTAGTGAAAATACTGAATCAATTTTTTTTCTTCTGTAAATTTTTGTAGGGACTAGTTGGATTGCTTCAAAGCCCCTCACCAAAATTCAGAATTTTTGGACATATATAAAATATATAACATATATATATCCAAAGCAAATAGTTATTGCATTAATTCCAAATGCCCAAAATAAATATTTATGAGCTCCTAAAAATACTGGTTTGAATTTTACCTCTAACCAATATTTTCAGAGAGAAACATGCACATTTTCTTGGACCTTTTTGGAGCAATTTTTATCTCAGTCATTTCCAGAAATGATTTCTGAGGGTTTCACAAATCTCCAATTCAAATTCACTTGAATTTAAACATGGTGCACACAAGACTAGCTAGTCTAGGTCATACCAAAACTAGGGATGTGACAACTCACCCCCACTTGAAAGAATCTCGTCCCGAGATTCAGGGGTCGGCGGAAAGAAAGTGGGGTACTCCAGTCGAAGACGATCTTCTCGCCCCAAGTAGCTTCTCTCTCAAAATGATGAGACCACTGAACCTTGAGAAACTTGATGTTCTATCGTCGGGTGACACGTTCTGCTTGATAAAGAATGCGAACCAGGTACTCTCGATATGTGAGGTTATCTTGGTGATCAATCGTTTCGTGGTCCACTCCGCGGATGGGATCCGAGAAGCAACGCCCGAGTTGAGAGACGTGAAAGACATCATGAACTCAAGAAAGATGTGAGGGTAGTTCCAACTGGTAGGCAACCTCTCCTCGTTTAGTGAGAATGTGAAAAGGACCAATGTAACGAGGAGCCAACTTGCCCTTGATACCGAAACGATGGGTACCCTTCAAAGGAGTAATCCGGAGGTAAGCCTTGTCGCCAACTTCATAAGTCATTTCCTTATGACGACGGTCATACTAAATTTTTTGACAAGACTGGGTTGTTTCCAAATTCTCACGAATGATGCGAACTTGCTCTTCTGCCTCCTGAATCATGTCCGGTCCAAAGAATTGTCTTTCACTGGTTTCTGACCAGTTCAAAGGTGTTCGACATCTTCATCCATAGAGAATCTCAAAAGGAGCTTTCTTGAGACTGGATTGACAGCTATTGTTATAAGCAAACTCGGCAAAAGGAAGACATTTCTCCCAATCCATACTGAAAGAGATAACGCAACTCTAAGCATGTATTAAAGAATTTGGTTGACCCTTTCCACCTAACCACTCAACTGAGGGTGGAAAGCGGTACTGAAGGAAAGATGGGTTCCCATGGCAGTTTGGAAACTCTCCCAGAAATGGGAAGTGAAAAGACTACCACGGTCTGAATTGATCTCTAGTGGAACGCCATGGAGTGACACTATTCGAGAAATATATAAGTCAGCGAGCTGACTAGCAGTGATACTCTCTCGAACAGGTAGGAAGTGCTCCACTTTGGAGAGACGATCAATGACTACGAAGATAGCATTATTCCCTTTCTTGGTCCTGGGAAAGCCGGTCATGAAATCCATACCAACTTTATCCCATTCCACTCAGTAATAGCTAAAGGCTGAAGGGTGCCAGCAGGTCTCTGATGCTCTGCCTTAATGCGATGACAAACATCACAGCTAGCAATAAACTGAGCGATTTCTCTCTTCATCCTACTCCAGCAGAACCTCTGGCATAGGTCTTGATACATCTCAGTACTACCAGGATGAATCATGAGAGGAGATTCATGCACCTCCTTAAGGATCAGTTGCCGAAGATGCTGCTTCTTGGGGACCACCAGGCGGTTCCCAAAGAAAACAACACCTCGATCATCCATAGAGAAACATCCACCAACTCCCTTCTTAATGTTTCTCTTGGTGTGGATAACACCCCTATCAAACTTCTAGTCAGAAATGATATGATCCTTGAGGGTAGGTTTCGCCACCAAGGTAGAAAGGAATCCGTGAGGAGCAATGTGAAGGTTAAGCTTGCAGAATTCCTCATGGAGAAGTGGTTGGCCTTGATGCAACATGAGATTGTTACAACGGGACTTACTACTTAGTGCATCAGCCATGACATTGGCTTTGCCTGGGGTGTAGGTAATCCCTAAGTCGTAGTCTGAGATTACCTCCAACCAACTTCTTTGCCTAAGGTTCAGAGCTGGTTGTGTGAAAATATAATTGAGACTCTAATGATCAGTGTAGATCTCGCAGCGTTTACCAAGAAGGTAATGTCGCTAGATCTTAAGTGCATAGACTACAGCTGCAAGCTCTAGATCATGTGTAGGATAGTTCTCCTCATGTGGATGCAACTGTCGAGATGCATAGGCAATCACATGACTATCCTGCATAAGAATGCAACCTTGTCCCTGCCGGGAGGCGTCGCAGTAGATAACAAACTCCTTTGTGAAATCCGGTGGCACAAGTATGGGAGCAGAAGTCAGGCGTCTTTTCAGTTCCTGAAAACTATACTCACTTTATGGGTACCACTCAAACTTTTTATCTTTCTTGAGAAGTTCTGTGAGACGTTTGTCCACTTTGGAGAAGTTTTCAACAAAGCGGCGACAATAACTGGCTAGACCAAGGAAGCTCCTAATTTGTTTAACTGTTTCAGGTGGAGTCCAATCAAGAATGGCTTGAACCCTCTCAGGATTGATAGCAATGCCCTTACCAGAGATCACGTGGCCTAGATAGGTCACTTCTGGCAACCAAAATTCACACTTGGAGAACTTAGCATAAACGCGGTGCTCTCTGAGTTTTTCTAAAACAAGTCTAAGATGTTTGGCATGCTCTTCCTTGTTCTTCGAGTAAATAAGAATATCATCGAGGTAAACCATGACAAACTTATCTAAGTACTCCATGAAGATCGAGTTCATCAAGCGGGAGAATGTATCTGGAACATTGGTTAGACCGAAGGACATGACAGTGTACTCGTACTGGCCATAACGAGTGACAAAAGCCATCTTAGGAATGTCCCCGTTTTTGATCTTGATTTGGTGGTAGACTAACCTCAAATCCATTTTGGAAAAGAGTGAGGATCCAGCGAGCTGATCATACATGTCGTTGATCCTGGGGAGCGTATATTTGTTCTTTATCATGACCAAATTAACATGATGATAATCTACAACCATCCGATCTGTACCATCCTTCTTCTTGACGAAGAGGATGGGGCAAGCCCAAGGAGAAGAACTAGGACGGATGAAACCCTTTTGCAAGGACTCATAAAGTTGTTTCTTAAGCTCAGCTAGTTCTAAGGGTGCCATCTTGTAAGGTCTCCTAGAGATTGGAGCGGTTCTTGGGATAAGATCTATGAGAAACTCTACATCTCTGTCAGGTGGAACACCTCGCAGTTCCTCTAGGAAGACATCCGGGAAGTCATGGACTACCGGGATATCTTCAAGGTCTGGGAGAGGGCTGACATTAAGAGAATAGAGCTGAGGCTTTGCGACTCTAGTGGAGACAGTGACTATCTTGCCAGATGGGTGTGTAAGCTGAACAAACCTGGTGTAACAATCAATCTTGGCATGATGAGCTGTCATCCAATCCATACCCAAGATGATGTTAATATCTGAGGACTTGAGGGCTACAAGTGATGCAAGGAATACAAGTCTGTCAACAAGGATTTCATTACCATAGCTTATTCTGGTAGTTTGCCATTTAGACCCTGGGGTTTTGATTTCAAGCGGAGTTGGCATATCACAAAATGACATGTCATGCAAATGAGCATAGCCTTCAGAAATGAAAGAATGAGATGCTCCAGTATCGAATATAACCGATGCTGGATGACAATTGACAAGGAGTGTGCCAAGAATGACATCTGGATCACCATGAGCATTTTTGGCTGAGATGTGATGCACACGTCCATGTTCAGTGTGAGCTGGCTTGGCACTAATCATATTTCTTGATGGCTTACCACAAAGAACAGACTTCTCGAGCTGGGGAGGAGCATAACTAGCCTAAGAGCAGTCACGTGCATAGTGTCCTGTCTTCCCGCATGTAAGCAAGTCCCTAAAGTTGGACATGGACCCGCACTGACAAACAGCCTATTAATAGGCCTGGGTGGAGCATATGACTGAGCTGGGTGAGGCGCCATGTATGATGGCCTCGGTGAATAACCGGAAGGAAGAGCGGAGTTTGGAACCCAAATCCGGCGCTTCTGAGAACTAGAACCGGAGGAAGATCTGAAATCACGGGTTTGCTTACGAGACTCCTAGTAAGTGAGCTGAGCTGTCTGCATTAATGGCCTTGCTCACAAGGGCCTGGAATGTATCACAATGATGCAGGTGGAGATCACGATGCAACTTGGGGTTGAGACCCTTCCGGAACCTAGCCTGCTTCTTATTGTCCATGGACACCTCTTCTGTAGCATAACGGGTGAGGTTCTCAAACTCTCTACTATAAGCATTAACAGCCAACTTACTCTTGGTGAAACTACAGAACTCTTCTCTTGTGGTCGATGAGGGCCTGAGGAATTTGATGCTCGTGAAAAGCCACAATGAAATCTCTCCAGGTGGGTATCTGGCCAGCTGGAAGCATAGACTCATAGTTCTGCCACCAAAGACTAGCAAGACCTTCTAGGTGATATGTAGCATAGGTGACCTTCTCATCTTCAGCTACATTCACGGAATGCAGCTTATGAGTGATGCTACGGAGCAAGTCATCTGCATCGAGTGGCTCGATGGAATGATGAAAAGTAGGTGGGTGCAAGCCAATGAAGTCATGGATGGTCGCAGAATCTTTGAACTGATGTGCGGTATTCTCCTCGATATGTGCCAACAAGCGCTTAGACTCACGCTTGTTCCTCTCCATCTCTAACATTAACTCTGTCAACAAAGGCTGGTCGGGAGGATCCTCATCCCTATCATCTCCGTGGTTCTGGCTACGAGCAACAGAACTTCGCTTAACTCATGACATCCCGAGAAACGAAACCAAGGACGGAATCAACATCAGCTATAGGTTGTAGAATGTAGGACAAGGAAAATTAGTATCTTTCGAACTCCTAGGGCAATTCCGGCAGCATAACAGCAGTAAAATGCTCAGAATGAGACATCCTGCTAACAATGGGGTAGTACAACAACTCAACATCACCACTCAAGGTTCTGAGATAATACTAAACAGGCTACACCAGAAGTACTCGAAAACTGGGATATGACTCTGCTCAACCAATCCTATGGGACTACGGAGCAGTAACACCTGATCCTGATAGACGGAAGAGAAACCTAGTTCCTTAACCCCGTAGGAAAGATAGGATGACTCAGATCAGAAGGCCATGAGGTATAAGGAGTAAAAAGAGCCTTATGTTCCCTTCCACAATCAATTCCCTTATATAACTAAAGAATTTCTAGACTCAACTTCGACTAGTTTGGCTTAGTAATCCTACTGGTAGTCAGGCTCTAATATCAAAGCTGTCGGGACCCCGATCCTAAGTCACACTGATCTAGCATGTAACACATCATATCACTTTGCGGCCTCATGGACGGTATTCCCACGGGTGCCACCTTACCTGGCCCGGGACCGTTTGCGCCTTTTGGCTCACGTATATGATTGTGTCGCTAGCATCCATATGATAGAGAACCTGAGCCGACATGGCTAGTCGTAAACCCAAGGTGGCACAAACTTACAGGAACAGGCATATGTGACCCAACAACGAACGTGTCGATCATCAACGTATGAACCAAAGTCGTAGCAAGCTACAAGGACTTAAAGGAACAACGCGTGACATTTCCTTAAAGGGACAGATAGAAGAATGAAGAAGGACACATGCCGACTAGCCTAAGTGTTCCAGAGCAGTAGCGAGCTACCATGGCTCAGTGGAAGCACTAGGAGACATTTTCCCATAAGAGAGGCTACCAAGAATAAACGACTAGATTGTCAGATCCCACACATAGCACTACACATTACACGTACGCATAACATGCAAGTATGTGATGTATAATATGGAATCATAGCATAACTCAATGACTCATATAGATAAAGACTCAGAAGAGCCATCATAGCATTTATTACAAACAGGGGTCACATGACCCAACATTCAGAGCATACAAGCAACAGGCGAAAGCATAACATGTCTGAGTACAGACAACTACAAATGAAAAAGCCTGAGGAGCCTGACTATCTACAACATCCGATCAAGATCATAGCTGGGGTACAAGCTACTTGTCGAAGTCCATGTGGAAACTACTGAGAACGAAGTCTCCTCAAAAACATAAATTAAGCAACGTGAGTACAAAGGTACTCAGCAAGGCTTTCATCAGATCCTATCATACATGCATTTGTATCAACACGGCAATGTGGGGTTTAGTTGCAGCAAGCCAGCTTTGACTCAGTGGCTATCCTGTTCTACGACTACGAGTAACTTCTTTGAGGTGAGATAGTGCACACGAGTCCACTAATCACCACACAATACACTACTATGGATTCATACCCATCTCCCTACGAGAAGACCATCCATAGCACTCACACTTGTCTTGAGCATTTTAAAGTATCCACTTCAAGTTGTCTATATACCACGTAAGCATCCAAGAAGTCCATATACGCGGACCTGGGTATTCGAATAGATCATGTTAACCATGCAGGGGTGTACTTCTTCACGCACACTCTCGCCACTTACCGCCATGTACACGTCTTGTATCTCGGCAACCTTCAAGTGGAAGCCTGGCGAGGGTGTCGGCCATGACCTGACTAACCACACAAGACCCTAGTCCAGGTTTATCTCCTATTTAGGTTCTATCCACAAGGGAGTCCGTCTGAGCTTTCCATCACGGCCCCAAACGATGTGTGCAGGGTTCCCGAGCCCACCATCCGGGTGCCACTCGGTACACCAGGCCATGTGTGCCTAGTCTATCTAAGCCCACCATGTCGGGTGCCACTTGGTAGAAAAATAACACTACCTACAAACACCAGAAACTAGTTGCAACTCCTGGACAGAGATCAAGTTGGTTAATAAGTCGAGAGGGGCGCTTAAGCATTCTAATGCGTGGTAGTAGCTATTCATTGGATAACATACACAGAACTCAGTGCTTAAGGACGGTTCCAGTGAGACAACCCACCATGTACTCCTACATGGCCTCTCACTGTTACCTTTACCAAATCATGTTCACACAGTTAGCTCTCAGCATCAGAACATAGCATAACACTCCAATTCATTCCCAATGAATCAGACTTGACACACTCTAAGCAATAGCAGGCTTGGCATGGTAGGAACACAACATGGCCTCAATCAACTCCTACACATGCTAGTAGGTTTCAACTATTTACTGTGGCAATGATAGGTCATGCAGAGGAATGGGTTCAACTACCGCAGCATAAAGTAGCAGTTGAATTGTTGTTGTCCTAATGAAATAAAAGAGAGCAGGAGTGAGAGAGTAGGATTGTATCAGAATGAACAAGGGGGTTTGCTTCCCTGGTAGATCAACAGGGGGCACTGCTCCACAAACAGGTACTCTGGAGCACTCTCCGGAGCAGGACCTACCGATAAGGGATGGTGTCGACAATCGATACACAAGCATATGCAAAAATATGATGCATGAACATGGCATGAATATGTGATGTTGTTTGAGCTAATGCAACTAGCATTCATTTGCATGAAGTCCATTGAACCAAGGGTTCAAATGCAACTCCAAAATAATCCTTTATAAATGCCATTTATGTGTTTTCTCTTATACAATAGGTATAAGTTGGTTTGTCATGCATGAAACTAGTACAGATGGATAGATTGAATTATTCTGATAATTTTTCATATATAAATTATTTCAATTTGAGCTACGGTTGAATTTATATGAATTTTTGAAGTTTGTAACAACTGCTGGATTTTCCTGATTTGTTTTAAAACCAGAAAAGGATTAATTGCGTCAGTACTCCAACATGCCTGCGTCAGCAAGTCAACTGTGCTGACCAGGTGAAACTTGACGTGTAGGGTCCACACGTCAGTGACACAGTTAGCTAACAAGGGTTAATTAACACTAACTCTGACCCTAACTAAAATTAGTCAAAGTCGGGCCCCACCTATCATTGACCCACACGGGTCAAAACTGGTCAACAGGGGGGTCAAACCCGGTCAAACCTGCCAGTGTTTAGCCGTCGGCGAGGCCGAACGCGGCGGAGGCGCATGGGATCATCGCTCCGGCGACCATTTGGGCGGCGGAGACCACCTACTCGACGCCCAGGCTCGCGCGCATCCAATGGAACACGCGGGAGGCCGTGGGTTGGTCGGAGCTCGCCGGAGCAGAGCTCGCGATGGCGGCCGGAGCACGACCAGGTGCGGGTGGGGTGCTGCAGTGCATGGGAGAGAGAGTGGAGGGGCTCTACGGCCTCCTGGCGTCACCAGGAGTAGGGTGACGCGCGCGGTTGTGAGCCGCGATGGCTCTAGCCACGACGGAGAGGAACCACGGCAGCATGACCGCTCCGGTCCGGTGGTAGCACTGCTACAACACGCGAACAATGAAACAGAGAGGGGGAAATGGAGCAGGAGCTCACAGCGAGCATGGTAGGCTTGACGGTGAGCTCGGGGATGCACTGAGGTCGACGGGGCGATGATGGCGATCTTGGGCGGCCGGAGGTGAATACGACGGTGATGGTGGCGCTCTAGGGCCTCCCACAACGCGTGGCTTGATGGAGATGAAGTAGACGTCGAGGTGGAGCTTGCAGACATGACGAGATGGTGAGGGGAAGGCGGTGTCTGTGACATCGGTGAGCTGCGGCGACGGCAGCGCTCGGCCGTGAGAGAGAGAGAGAGAGAGAGAGAGAGATCTAGGGGAGGAGGGTACGAGAGAGAGTAAGAGAGGTCTGGGGTGGCGCGTGGTGACGTCCAGGCATCCAGGGCGTCGAGGGGGAGGGAAGCCATGCAGGTGGCGTGGCCAGACGCGTGGCCGCACGCACCGGGCGCGTGCCCCTGTCCTCCTGGCGCGAGGAAGGGGACGATTGGCACTGCTAGTCACCTGGGCCGGCCTGTTGGGCTGCTAGGCTACACAGTGCTAGGCCGCCAGGTGAGCCTCTTCTTTTCTATTTCTTTCTGTTTTTCTCTAACATTGTTTCTGATTTAGTGAAAATACTAAATCAATTTATTTTCTTGTGTAAAATTTTGTAGGGACTAGTTGGATTACTCCAAAGCCCCTCACCAAAATTCAGAAATTTTGGACATATATAAAATATATAACATATATATATCCAAAGCAAATAGTTATTGCATTAATTCCAAATGCCCAGAATATATATTTATGAGCTCCTAAAAATATTGGTTTGAATTTTACCTCTGACCAATATTTTCAGAGAGAAACATGAACACTTTCTTGGACCTTTTTGGAGCAATTTTTATCTAGGTCATTTCCAGAAATGATTTGTGAGGGTTTCACAAATCCCTAATTTAAATTCAAATTTAAACATGATGCACACAAGACTAGCTAGTCTAGGTCATACCAGAACTAGGGATGTGACATATCTTCACCCCGACCAGAAGAGCAAAGAGTTGCTCCTCAACCTACTAAACCTACTAAAAATATTTACTTTGAAATTCCTTCGGGTATGATAGAGAAACTGCTAGCTAATCCCTATACAGGAGATGGAACATTACATCCCGATATGCACCTAATCTATGTGGATGAAGTTTGTGGATTATTTAATCTTGCAAGTATGCCCGAGGATGTTATCAAGAAGAAGGTCTTCCCTTTATCTTTGAAGGGAAAGGAATTGACATGGTTTAGGCTATGTGATGATATTGGATCATGGAACTACAACCGACTAAAATTGGAAGTTCAATAGAAGTTTTATCTTATGCATCTTGTTCATCGTGATCGTAATTATATATATAATTTTTGGCCTCGTGAAGGAGAAAGTATAACTCAAGCTTGGGGGAGGCTTAAGTCAATGTTATATTCATGCCCCAATCATGAGCTCTCAAGAGAAATTGTTATTCAAAATTTTTATGCTCGGCTTTGCTGTCAATAATCTCTCCATGCTCGATACTTCTTGTACTGGTTCTTTTATGACGAAGACTATTGAATTCAGATGGGATTTATTGGAAAGAATTAAACGCAACTCTAAAGATTGGAAACTCGATGAAGGTAAGGAGTCGGGTATAACACCTAAGTTTGATTGTGTTAAATCTTTTATGGACACCGATGCTTTTCGTGAATTTAGCACTAAATATGGACTTGACTCTGAGATAATAGCTTCTTTCTGTGAATCATTTACTACTCATGTTGATCTCCCCAAGGAGAAGTGGTTTAAATATCATCCTCCCATTGAAGTAAAAGTAGTAGAACCTATTAAAGTTGAAGAAAAGACTATTACTTATAATGTTGATCCTATTCCTACTGCTTATATTGAGAAACCACCTTTCCCTATTATAATAAAAGATCATGCTAAAGCTTCAACTATGGTTCACAAGAGTAATGCTAGAACACCTACACCCCCTGAGCAAATTAAAGTTGCACCTAGTATTGCTATGGTTAAAGATATCTTGGTCAATAATATTGATGGGCATGTTATTTACCTTTGTGCTGAAGCTACTAGAATTGCTATACCCGATACTAAAAATAAACATAGACCTGTTGTTGGCATGCCTGTTGTTTCTGTTAAAATAGGAGATCATTGTTATCATGGTTTATGTGATATGGGTGCTAGTGCGAGTGCAATACCTCATTCCTTATACGAAGAAATTATGCGTGATATTGCACCTGCTGGGATAGAAGATATTGACGTTACTATTAAGCTTGCTAATAGAGATACTATTTCACCAGTTGGGATTATTAGAGATGTTGAAGTATTGTGTGGGAAAATTAAATATCCTACTGATTTTCTTGTTCTTGGTTCCCCACAAGATGACTTTTGTCCCATCATATTTGGTAGACCTTTCTTGAATACTGTTAATTCTAAGATAGACCGCGAAAAGGATATTGTTACTGTTGGTTTAGGGGATATGTCTCATGATTTTAACTTTGCTAAATTTCGTAGACAACCCCGTGATAAAGATTTGCCTAGCAAATATTAAATTATTGGTCTTGCTTCTATTGCCGTGCCTCCTAATGATCCTTTAGAACAATATTTGCTCGACCATGAAAATGATATGTTTATGAATGAAAGAAGGGAAATAGATGAAGTATACTTCAAACAGGGACCTATTTTGAAGCACAACTTGCATGTTGAAATCCTAGGGGATCCTCCTCCACCCAAGGGAGATCCCATGTTTGATCTTAAACAATTACGTGATACTTTGAAATATTCTGATCTTGATGAAAAGAAGATATATCCTTTTATTATTAGTGGTAACCTTTCAGAGCATGAAGAAAAGAAATTATTGAAAACTCTGAAGAAGCACCATGCTGCTATTGGATATACTCTTGATGATCTTAAGGGCATTAGTCCCACTCTATGCCAGCACAAAATAAAATTGGAGAAAGATGCTAAACCTGTTGTTGATCATCAACGATGGTTAAATCCTAAGATGAAAGAAGTGGTAAGAAATAAAATACTAAAGCTTCTGGTGGCAGGTATAATTTATCATGTTGCTGATAGTCAATGGGTAAGTCATGTCCATTGTGTCCCTAAGAAGGGAGGTATTACTGTTGTTCCTAATGATAATGATGAATTGATCCCACAAATAATTGTTACATGTTATAGAATGGTAATTGATTTCCACAAATTAAATAAAGCTACTAGAAAAGATCATTACCCTCTACCTTTTATTGATCAAATGCTAGAAAGACTATCGAAACATACACTTTTTTGCTTTCTAGATGGTTATTCTGGTTTCTCTCAAATACCTGTGTCGAAAGAGGATCAGGAAAAGACCACTTTTACTTGCCCTTTTGGTACCTTTGTTTATAGATGCATGCCTTTTGGTTTATGCAATGCACCTGCTACCTTTCAAAGATGTATGGCTGCTATATTATCTGACTTTTGTGAAAAGATTGTTGAGGTTTTCATGGATGATTTCTCCGTTTATGGAACTTCTTTTGATGATTGCTTAAGAAACCTTGATCGAGTTTTGTAGAGATGTGAAGAAACTAATCTTGTCTTGAATTGGGAGAAGTGCCACTTTATGGTTAATGAAGGTATTGTCTTGGGGCATAAAATTTCTGAAAGAGGTATCAAAGTTGATAAAGCTAAATTAGATGCTATTGAAAAGATGTCGTGTCCTAAGGACATCAAAGGTATAAGAAGTTTCCTTGGTCATGCTGGTTTTATAGGAGACTTCTCTAAAATTTCTAGGCCTCTGACTAATCTCTTACATAAAGATGTTCCTTCTGTCTTTGATGATGATTGTGTAGAAGCATTTGAAATACGTAAGAAAGTCTTGATTTTTGCACCTATTGTTCAGCCACCTGATTGGAATTTACCCTTTGAAATTATGTGTGATGCTAGTGATTATGCTGTAGGTGTTGTTCTAGGACAAAGAGTTGATAAGAAATTAAATGTTATCCAATATGCTAGTAAAACTCTAGACAGTGCCCAGAGAAATTATGCTACTACTGAAAAATATTTTTTAGGAGTTGTGTTCGCTTGTGATAAGTTCAGACCTTATATTGTTGATTCCAAAGTAACTGTTCACACTGATCATGCTGCTATTAATTATCTTATGGAAAAGAAAGATGCCAAACCTAGACTTATTAGATGGGTTCTCTTGCTACAAGAATTTGATTTGCATATTATTGATAGAAAAGGAGCTGAGAACCCCGTTGCAGACAACTTGTCTAGGTTAGAAAATGTTCTTGATGACCCATTACCTATTGATGATAGCTTTCCCGATGAACAATTAGCCGTCATAAATGCCTCTCATACTGCTCCATGGTATGCTGATTATGCTAATCACATTGTTGCTAAATTTATACCACCTAGTTTCACATACATGTAAAAGAAAAAGTTTTTCTATGACTTAAGACATTACTTTTGGGATAACCCGCACCTTTATAAAGAAGGAGTAGATGGTGTTATTAGACGTTGTGTACCTGAGCATAAACAAGAATAAATCCTATGCAAGTGTCACTCCGATGCTTACGAGGGACACCACGCTGGAGATAGAACTGCACATAAGGTATTGCAATCCAGTTTTTATTGGCCTACCCTCTTCAAAGATGCCCGTAAGTTTCTCCTGTCTTGTGATGAATGTCAAAGAATTGGTAATATTAGTAGACATCAAGAAATGCCTATGAACTTTTCACTTGTTATTGAACCATTTGATGTTTGGGGCTTTGATTATATGGGACCTTTTCCTTCCACTAATGGGTATACACATATTTTAGTTGTTGTTGATTATGTTACTATGTGGGTAGAAGCTATTCCAACTAGTAGTGCTGATCATAACACTTCCAATAAGATGCTTAAAGAAGTTATTTTTCCGAGGTTTGGAGTTCCTAGATATTTAATGACTAATGGTGGTTCACATTTTATTGATGGTGCTTTTCGTAAAATTCTTGCTAAGTACGATGTTAATCATAGAATTGCATCTCCATACCACCCTTAGTCTAGTGGTCAAGTAGAATTGAGTAATAGAGAGGTTAAATTGATCTTGCAAAAGACTGTTAATAGATCTAGAAAGAATTGGTCCAAGAAGCTTGATGATGCATTATGGACCTATAGAACTGCATATAAAAATCCTATGAGTATGTTTCCATATAAAATGGTTTATGGGAATGCATGTCACTTACCTCTCGAACTGGAACATAAGGCATATTAGGCTATTAAAGAGCTAAACTATGATTTCAAACTTGCCGGTGAGAAGAGGCTATTTGACATTACCTCACTTGATGAATGGAGAACCCATGCCTATGAGAACTCCAAATTGTTTAAAGAAAAAGTTAAAAGATGGCATGACAAAAGGATACAAAAACATGAGTTTAATGTAGGTGATTATGTTTTGCTATAGAACTCTCATTTAAGATTTTTTGCAAGAAAACTTCTCTCTAAATGGGAAGGTCCTTACATTATCGAGGAGGTCTATCATTCTGGTGCCATCAAAATCAACAACGTTGAAGGCACAAATCCAAAGGTGGTGAATGGTCAAAGAATCAAACATTATATCTCAGGTAATCCCATAAATGTTGAAACTAATGTTGTTGACACCGTAACCCCAGAGGAGTACATAAGGGACACTTTTTAGAATGTTTTAGACTCCGAAAAGGAATAGGTATGTGGCACGGTAAGTAAGCCGACTCCAAAACTGCTCAAATAGCAATTTTTCTCTGTTTTGAACATTTAAAAAATTAGGAAAATAAGAAGTAGTCTGAAGGAGACATGAGGCATCCACGAAGGTGGAGGGTGCGCCCTACCCCCCTGGGCGTGCGCCCCTGCCTCGTGGCCACCTCGTGTGCCCTCTGGACTCTGTTTTCTTGCACGATACTTCTTTTGGTTGGTAAAAATTCATTATATAATCTCCCGAAGGTTTTGACCATCGTACCACGGCGAAATCCTCTGTTTTTGTTTTGAGCTATTTTCTGCCAGAGTTTCTCAAGGTCAGGCATCATGTTGTCCCCCTCGTCCAACAACATGGGCGACGATGCTTGGCTAATGAAGATAGAGACGAAGCGAGAAGAAATCGAGGAAATCAAGGAAGGTGACAAGATCAAGGAAGCCGCAGAAGAGCAAGTCCTGACAGTAGAAGAAGAAGGCTTCTTTCAACCTTGCTAAAATCATCTCACCTCTACTAAAATTGAAGCTTTCAAGATGATTGAACTAGTTCGCATACAAAACAAGTATCTCACACGTGAAAATATTTTGTTGCAAGAGCATATCACCGCACTCAAGGGCATTATCCGAAAGTTTGAGCATCTCCTACGCTCGATGTGCGACACCCCATCATCAACAAATCCATCATCACCACCTCCGAAGAAAGACACATAAATACATGGGTATGGGCACTCCCATTGGCAACTGCCAAGCTTGGGGGAGGTGCCCCGGTATCGTATCACCATTACACTTCTATCTTTACTGTTTTTCTTAGTTTGATGCTTTTGGTTATATCTTTATCTAGTAGAATAAAGTTTTAGTTTGATCTAGTTTTGAGTTTTGTGTTGATCTCTATCTTTGTAATCGAGTCCATGAGCTATATATAATAAAGATTAGTTTTGAGTTGAGGACTTTTGCTATGTTGCTATGATCTCGAGGGAATAAAAGAAAGAATAAAAAGAAATAAAAAGATCATATTGATCTTATGGAGAGTAATGACTTCACATATAAAGAGTATGATGAATAAAAGTTGTTGTGAGTCGACAAACATAGTTTTGGTCATCATTGCAATTAATAGGAAGTAATAAAGAAAGAGTGGTTTTCACATATAAATATACTATCTTGGATATCTTTTATGATTGTGAGCACTCATTAAAATATGACATGCTAAAAATTTGATGTTGGACAAGGAAGACAACATAATGGGATATGTTTTATTATATCCAAATAAAGTATATTGTCATGGATCATCCAACATGTTGTGCTTGCCTTCCCCCCTCATGCTAGCCAAATTCTTTGCACCAAGTAGAGATACTACTTGTGCTTCCAAACATCCCTAAACCAAGTTTTGCCATGAGAGTCCACCATACCTACCTATGGATTGATTAAGATCCTTCTAGTAAGTTGTGATCGGTGCAAGCAATAAAAATTGCTCTCTAAATATGTATGATCTATTAGTGTGAAGAAAATAAGCTTTATATGAGCTGGTGATATGGAAGAAATAAAAGCAATAGATTGCATAATAAGGTCCTTATCACAAGTGGCAATATAAGGTGACGTTCTTTTGCATTAAGATTTTGTGCATCCAACCATAAAAGCGCATGACAACCTCTGCTTCCCTTTGTGAAGGGCCTATCTTTTACTTTTACCTTCTACCCTTATACAAGAGTCATGGTGATCTTCACCTTTCCTTTTGACACTTTATCCTTTGGAAAGCACTATGTGTTGGAAAGATCCTGATATATATATATATATATATATATATATATATATATATATATATATATATATATATCCACTTGGATGTAGGTCTTCATAAATTATTATTGTTGACATTACCCTTGAGGTAAAAGGTTGGGAGGCAAAATTATAAGCCCCTATCTTTCTCTGTGTCCGATTGAAACTTCATACCCATAAGTATCGCGTGAGTGTTAGCAATTGTGAAAGACTAAATGATAGTTGAGTATGTGGACTTGCTGAAAAGCTCTTATATTGACTATTTCCGATGTTATGATAAATTGCAATTGCTTCAATGACTGAGATTATAGTTTGCTAGTTTTCAATGAAGTTTCTGATTCATATTTCACACTGTGAATAGGTTGTTACTTTAGCATAACGAATCATATGACAATATATATGTTGATGTTTTAAGAATGATCATGATACCCTCATGTCCGTATTCTATTTTATCAACAACTATCTCTAAACATGTGGACATATTTTTTGGTATCGGCTTTCGCTTAAGGACAAGCGAGGTCTAAGCTTGGGGGAGTTGGTACGTCCATTTTGCATCATGCTTTTATATAAATATTTATTGTATTATGGGCTGTTACTACACATTATGTTACAATACTTATGCCTTTTCTCTTATTTTACATGGTTTACATGAAGAGGGAGAATTACGGCAGCTGGAATTCTAGGCTGGAAAAGGATCAAATATTAGAGACGTATTCGGCACAACTCCAAAAGTCCTGAAACTCCAGGAAAGTCAGTTTTGGAATATATTAAAAATATTGGGAGAAGAAAGCACCAGAGGGGGCCACCCAGCAGCCACAGGGGTGGAGGGCGCGCCCCCTGCCTCGTGGGCCACTTGGCAGGCCCCCGATGCCCATCTTCTGCTATATGGTGTCTTTTGCCCTGGAAAAAATCATAAGGAAGCTTTCGGGATGAAGTGCCACCGTCTCGAGGCGGAATCTGGGCAGAACCAATCTATGGCTCCGGCGAAGCTGTTCTGCTGGGGAAACATCCCTTCGGGAGGGGGAAATCATCGACATCGTCATCACCATCGATCTCTCATCGAGAGGGGGTCAATCTCCACCAACATCTTCACTAGCACCATCTCCTCTCAAACCCTAGTTCATCTCTTATATCCGATCTTTGTCTCAAAACCTCAGATTGGTACCTGTGGGTTGCTAGTAGTGTTGATTATTCCTTGTAGTTGATGCTAGTTGGTTTATTCGGTGGAAGATCATATGTTCAGATCCTTTATGCATATTAATACCCCTATGATTATGAACATGAATATGATTTGTGAGTAGTTACATTTGTTCCTGAGGACACGGGAGAAGTCTTGTTATGAGTAATCATGTGAATTTGGTATTCGTTCGATATTTTGATGAGATGTATGTTGTCTCTCCTCTAGTGGTGTTATGTGAACGTTGACTACATGATGATACGTCCATTTTGCATCATGCTTTTATATCAATATTTATTGCATTATGGGCCGTTATTACACATTATATCTCATTACTTATGGCTATTCTCTCTTATTTTACAAGGTTTACCATGAAGAGGGGGAATGCCGATAGCTGGAATTCTGGCTGGAAAAGGAGCAAACATTGGAAACCTATTCTGCATAGCCCCAAAAGTCCTGAATCTCAACGAAACAACTTTTTGGAATTAATAAGAATTTCTGAGCAAAAGAAATACACCAGGGGGCCCACACCCTGTCCAGGAGACAGGGGGTGCCCCCCCCCTATAGGGCGCCCCCTATCTCCTGGGCCCCCTGGTGGGCCTCCGATGCCCATCTTCTGCTATATCATCGCTTTCACCCTAGAAAAAATCGTGGACAAGCTTACAGGACGAAACTCCGCCGCCACAAGGCGGAACCTTGGCGGAACCAATCTAGGGCTCTGACAGAGCTGTTCTGCCGGGGACACTTCCATCTGGGAGGGGGAAATCATCACCAACGTCATACCAACGATCCTCTCATCGGGAGAGGGTCAATCTCCATCAACATCTTCACCAGCACCATCTGCTCTCAACCCTAGTTCATCTCTTGTATCCAATCTTGTATCCAAAACCAAAAATTGGTACATGTGGGTTGCTAGTATTGTTGATTACTCCTTGTAGTTGATACTTATTGGTTTACTTGGTGGAACATCATATGTTCAGATCCTTATTGCATATTATTACACCTCTGATTATGAACATGAATATGCTTTGTGAGTAGTTACATTTGTTCTTGAGGACATGGGTGAAGTCTTGCTATTAGTAGTCATGTGAATTTGGTATTCATTCGATATTGTGATGAGATGTATGTTGTCTTCTCCTCTAGTGGTGTCATGTGAACGTCGACTTCATGAAACTTCACCATTATTGGGCCTAGAGGAGGGCATAGAGAAGTAATAAGTAGATGATGGGTTGCTAGAGTGACAGAAGCTTAAACCCTAGTTTATGCGTTGCTTCATTAGGGGCTGATTTGGATCCACATGTTTCATGCTATGGTTAGGTTTACCTTAATACTTTTGTTGTAGTTGCGGATGCTTGCAATAGGGGTTAATCATAAGTGGGATGCTTGTCCAAGTAAGGGCAGTACCCAAGCACCGGTCCACCCACATATCAAATTATCAAAGTACCGAACGCGAATCATATGAGCGTGATGAAAACTAGCTTGACGATAATTCCCATGTGTCCTCGGGAGCTCCTTTATCATTATTAGAAATTGTCCAGGCTTATCCTTTGCTACATAAAGGATTGGGCCACCTTGCTGCACTTTATTTACTTTGTTTACTTGTTACTCGTTACTATTTATCTTATCACAAAACTATCTATCACCTACAATTTCAGTGCTTGCAGAAAACCTTACTGAAAACCGCTTATCATTTCCTTCTGCTCCTCGTTGGGTTCGACACTCTTACTTATCGAAAGGACTACGATAGATCCCCTACACTTGTGGGTCATCAAGACTCTTTTCTGGCGCCGTTGCCGGGGAGTGTAGCGCTTTTGGTGAGTGGAACTTGGTAAGGAAACATTTATATAGTGTGCTGAAATTTTCTGTTACTTGTCACTATGGAAACTAATCCTTTGAGGGGCTTGTTTGGGGCATCTTCGCCCCAACCAGAAGAGCAAAGAGTTGCTCCTCAACCTACTGAACTTTATGAAAATATTTATTTTGAGATTCCTTCGGGTATGATAGAGAAACTGCTAGCTAATCCATTTGCAGGAGATGGAACATTGCATCCCGATTTACACCTTATCTTTGTGGATGAAGTTTGTGGATTATTTAAGCTTGCAGGTATTCCCGATGATGTTGTCAAAAGGAAGGTCTTCCCTTTATCTTTGAAGGGAGATGCATTGACATGGTATAGGCTATGTGATGATACGAGATCTTGGAATTATAAGCGATTGAAGTTGGAATTTCACCAGAAGTTCTATCCTATGCATCTTGTTCATCGTGATCGTAATTACATATATAATTTCTGGCCTCGCGAAGGAGAAAGCATCGCTCAAGCTTGGGGGAGGCTTAAGTCAATGTTATATTCATGCCCCAATCATGAGCTCTCTCGGGAAATGATTATTCAAAATTTTATGCTCGGCTTTCTCTTGATAATCGCAACCTGCTCGATACTTCCTGTGCTGGTTCTTATATGCTGAAGACTATTGATTTCAAATGGGACTTATTGGAAAGAATTAAATGCAACTATGAAGATTGGGGTTCCGATGATGGTAAGGAGTCAGGTATGACACCTAAGTTCGATTGTGTTAAATCTTTTATGGATACCGATGTTTTTCGTGGATTTAGCGCTAAGTATGGACTTGACTCTGAGATAGTAGCTTCTTTCTGTGAATCTTTTGCTACTCACGTTGATCTCCCTAAAGAGAAGTGGTTTAAATATAATCCTCCTGTTGAAGTTAAAGTAGTTGCACCTATTACAGTTGAAGAAAAGACTATCACTTATAGTGATCCTATTGTTCCTACTACTTATGTTGAGAAACCACCTTTTTTCCTGTTAGGATAAAGGATCATGCTAAAACTTCGACTATTGTTCGTAAGAGTAATACTAGGACTTATACACCTCCTGAGCAAATTAATGTTGAACCTAGTATTGCTATAGTTAAAGATCTCTTGGATGATGATTTAGATGGGCATGTTATTTATTTCTGTGGTGAGACTGCTAATATAGCTAGGCCAGATACTAAGACACGTAGACCTGTCGTAGGCATGCCTATTATTTCTGTTAAAATAGGAGAACATTGTTATCATGGCTTATGTGATATGGGTGCTAGTGCTAGCTCTATACCTTATGATTTATATAAAGAAATTATGCACAACATTGCACCCGTTGAATTAGAAGATATTGATGTTACTATTAAGCTTGCTAATAGGGATACCATTAAACCTGTTGGGATTGTTAGAGATGTTGAAGTTTTGTGTGGGAAGGTTAAATACCCTGTTGATTTTCTTGTTCTTGGTTCTCCACAAGATGCCTTTTGTCCCATTATATTCGGTAGACCCTTCTTGAACACTGTTAAAGCTATGATTAATTTCAAAAAGGATGTTGTTACGATTGGCTTAGATGATATGACTCATGAGTTTAATTTTGCTAAATTTCATAGACAACCCCGTGATAAGGAATTATCTAGTAAAGATGAAATAATTGGTCTTGCTTCTATTGCCGTGCCTCCTACTGATCCGTTAGAACAATATCTGCTAGACCATGAAAATGATATGTTTATGAAAGAAAGAAGGGAAATATATGAATTATTCCTTAAACAGGAACCTATTTTGAAACATAACCTTCCCGTTGAAATTCTTGGGGATCCCCCACCACCCAAGGGTGATCCCGTGTTGAACTCAAACCTCTACCTGATAATCTTAAGTATGCTTATCTCGATGAAAAGAAAATATATCCTGTTATTATTAGTGCTAACCTTTCAGAGCAAGAAGAAGAAAGATTATTGAAAACTCTGAAGAAGCATCGAGCTGCTATTGGATATACTCTGGATGATCTTAAGGGCGTTAGTCCCACGTTATGCCAACACAAAATTAAATTGGAGGACGATGCTAAACCAGTTAGAGATCCTCAACGACGACTAAATCCTAAAATGAAAGAAGTGGTAAGAAAGGAGATACTAAAGCTCCTTGAGGCAGGTATAATTTATCCCGTTGCTGATAGTGATTGGGTAAGCCCTGTCCATTGTGTCCCTAAAAAGGGAGGTATTACTGTTGTTCCTAATGATAAAGATGAATTGATCCCGCAAAGAATTATTACAGGTTATAGGATGGTAATTGATTTTCGTAAACTAAATAAAGCTACTAAGAAAGATCATTACCCTTTACCTTTTATTGATCAAATGCTAGAAAGACTGTCCAAACACACACATTTCTGCTTTCTAGATGGTTATTCTGGTTTCTCTCAAATACCTGTCTCAGCGGGAGATCAAGCAAAAACTACTTTTACTTGCCCTTTCGGTACTTTCGCTTATAGACGTATGCCTTTTGGTTTATGTAATGCACCTGCTACCTTTCAAAGATGCATGATGGCTATATTCTCTGATTTTTGTGAAAAGATTTGCGAGGTATTCATGGATGATTTCTCTGTTTATGGATCCTCCTTTGATAATTGTTTGAGCAACCTTGATCGAGTTTTGCAGAGATGCGAAGACACTAGTCTCGTCCTGAATTGGGAAAAGTGTCACTTATGGTTAATGAAGGCATTGTCTTGGGGCATAAGATTTCGAGAGAGGTATTGAAGTTGATAAAGCTAAAGTTGATGCTATTGAAAAGATGCCATGTCCCAAGGACATAAAAGGTATAAGAAGTTTCCTTGGTCATGCCGGTTTTTATAGGAGGTTCATTAAGGACTTTTCTAAGATCTCTAGGCCTCTGACTAATTTATTGCAAAAAGATATTCCTTTTGTCTTTGATGATGATTGTGTAGAAGCATTTGAAACACTTAAGAAAGCTTTGATCACTGCACCTATTGTTCAGCCACCTGATTGGAATTTACCTTTTGAAATTATGTGTGATGCTAGTGATTATGCTGTAGGTGCTGTTCTAGGGCAAAGAGTCGATAAGAAATTGAATGTTATCCAGTATGCTAGTAAGACTCTTGATACAGCCCAAAGAAATTATGCTACCACTGGAAAAGAATTCTTAGCAGTTGTGTTTGCATGTGATAAGTTTAGACCTTATATTGTTGATTCCAAAGTTACTATTCACACTGATCATGCTGCTATTAAATATCTTATGGAAAAGAAAGATGCTAAGCCTAGACTCATTAGATGGGTTCTCCTGCTCCAAGAGTTTGATTTGCACATTATTGATAGAAAGGGAGCTGAGAACCCCGTTGCAGATAACTTGTCTAGGTTAGAGAATGTTCTTGATGACCCACTGCCTATTAATGATAGCTTTCCTGATGAACAATTAGCAGTCATTAATGCTTCTCGTACTACTCCTTGGTATGCTGATTATGCTAATTACATTGTTGCTAAATTTATACCGCCTAGTTTCACATACCAGCAAAAGAAAAAGTTCTTTTATGATTTAAGACATTACTTCTGGGATGACCCACACCTTTATAAAGAAGGAGTAGATGGTGTTATTAGACGTTGTGTACCTGAGCATGAACAGGAACAGATCCTACACAAGTGTCACTCTGAATCATATGGAGGACACCACGCTGGAGATAGAACTGCACACAAGGTACTACAATCTGGTTTTTATTGGCCTACTCTCTTCAAAGATGCTCGTAAGTTTGTCTTATCTTGTGATGAATGCCAAAGAATTGGTAATATTAGTAGACGTCAAGAAATGCCTATGAATTATTCTCTTGTTATTGAACCGTTTGATGTTTGGGGCTTTGATTATATGGGACATTTTCCTGCCTCTAATGGTTATACACATATTTTAGTTGCTGTTGATTATGTTACTAAGTGGGTAGAAGCTATTCCAACTAGTAGTGCTGATCATAACACTTCTATTAAAATGCTTAAAGAAGTTATTTTTCCGAGGTTTGGAGTCCCTAGATATCTTATGACTGATGGTGGTTCACATTTTATTCATGGTGCTTTCCGTAAGATGCTTGCTAAGTATGATGTCAATCATAGAATCGCATCTCCTTATCATCCGCAGTCTAGTGGACAAGTAGAGTTGAGCAATAGAGAGCTCAAATTAATTTTGCAAAGACTGTGAATAGATCTAGAAAGAATTGGTCCAAAAAACTTGATGATGCATTATGGGCCTATAGAACTACATACAAAAATCCTATGGGTATGTCTCCCTATAAGATGGTTTATGGAAAAGCATGTCATTTGCCTCTTGAACTTGAACATAAAGCATATTGGGCTATTAAAGAGCTCAATTATGACTTCAAACTTGCCGGTGAGAAGAGGTTGTTTGATATTAGCTCACTTGATGAATGGAGAACCCAAGCTTATGAGAATGCCAAGCTATTCAAAGAAAAAATCAAACGCTGGCATGATAAGAGGATACAAAAGCGTGAGTTTAATGTAGGAGACTATGTATTATTATTCAACTCTTGCTTAAGATTTTTTGCAGGAAAACTTCTCTCAAAATGGGAAGGTCCTTACATTATCGAGGAGGTCTATCATTCTGGTGCGATAAAGATCAACAACTTCGAAGGCACAAGTACGAGGGTGGTAAACGGTCAAAGAATTAAACATTACATTTCAGGTAATCCTATTAATGTTGAAACTAATATTATTAAAACCGTAACCCTAGAGGAATACATAAGGGACACTTTCCAGAATGTTCCAGACTCCGAAAAGGAATAGGTATGTGGTACGGTAAGTAAACCGACTCCCAAACAACTCCAATGGCAATTTTTATCAGTTTTGGATTATTTAAGAATTTTAGGAAGAAAGAAGTAGTCCGAAAGGGACACGAGGCCCCCACGAGAGTGGACGGCACGCCCCCCTTACTGGACGCGAGCCCTGTCTCATGGGCACCTCGTGTGCCTCCCGGACTTCGTTTTCTTGCACATTACGTATTTTGGTCGATAGAAATTCATTATATATACACCCAAAGGTTTTGACCACCGTATCACGCAAATATCCTCTGCTTTCGTTTCAAGCTGTTTTCTATTACAGATCTAGAGCACCATGGCGTCACCCTCCTTCAACAATGAAGATAAGGATGCTTGGCTATTGAAGATAGAGCTGAAAAGAGAAGAACCGAAAGAGATCAACAAGGATGAAGAGATCAAGAAGGCCATGGAGGTTCAAGCCCCGGCAGTGAAAGAAGAAGACATCCCTCAACCCCTACCTAACCTTTTTAATCCAACTGAGATTGAAGCTTTCCAGATGATTGAGTTAGCTCGCATACAAAATAAGTATCTCACACAGAAGAATATTTTATTGAAGGAGCATAGCGCCGGACTCAAGGGCATTATCCGCAAGTTGGAGGAGCTTTCACGCTCGATGTGCGATTATCCACCATCATCATCACCACTGCCATCACCTACGAGGACATAATCACATGGGTATGGGCACTCCCCCTTGGCAATTGCCAAGCTTGGGGGAGGTGCCCCGGTATCATATCACCATCACACTCCTACCCTTACTATTTTATTTAGTTCGATCCTTTTAGTAGTATCTTGATCTAGTAGATTGAAGTTTTGATATCAGGTAGTTTCGAATTTTGCTTAGTGATCTCTTTTTGTGATCGAGTCCGTGAGCTATCTATAATAAAGATTAGTGTTGAGTCTAGGGCTTTGCTGTTGCCATGATTTTGAGAAAAATAGAAAGAATAAAAAGAATAAAAGAGTTCATATTGATCTTATGGATTGTAATAACTTCGCACATAGAAAGTATGAGGCATAAAGGTTATTGAGAGTTGATAAACGTAGTTTTGGTCATCATTGCAATTAATAGGAAGTAATAAGGGAAGAGAGGTTCACATATAAATACACTATCTTGGACATCTTTTATGAATGTGAGCACTCATTAAGTATGACATGCTAAAAGAGTTTACGATGGACAAGGAAGACAACGTAATGGTTTATGTTTTCTCACATCTTAGTTAAAGTATGTTGTCATTGACCTTCTGAATGTGTTGAGCTTTCCTTTCCCCCTCATGCTAGCCAAATTCTTAGCACCAAGTAGAGATACTACTTGTGCTTCCAAAATACCCTTAAACCCAGTTTTGCCATGAGAGTCCACCATATCTACCTATGGATTGAGTAAGACCCTTCAAGTAAGTTGTGATCGGTGCAAGCAATAAAAATTGCTCCTTAAATATGCATGACTTATTAGTGTGGAGAAAATAAGCTTTATACGATCTTGTTATGGAAGCAATAAAAGCGACAGACTACATAATGAAGGTCCATACACAAGTGACATATAAAGTGCATAATAAAGGTCCATACTAAGGTTTGTGTATCCAACCCTAAAAGCGCATGACAACCTCTGCTTCCCTCTGCGAAGGGCCTATCTTTTACTTCATGTTCTTACTTTATGCTTTTATTTTACGCTTGAGTAAAGGTGATCTTCACCTTTCCCTTTTTTCATTTTATCCTTTGGCAAGCTCCTCATGTTTGAAAGATCGTGATATACATATCCAATTGGATGTTCGTTACATTGGCTATTGTTGTTGACATCACCTAAAGGTGAATACGTTGGGAGGCAACACAATAAGCCCCTATCTTTCTCAGTGTCCGTCTGAAACTCCATAACCACAAGTATTGCGTGAGTGTTAGCAATTGTAGAAGACTATATGATAGTTGAGTATGTGGACTTGCTGAAAAGCTCTACTGTTGACTCTTTCTGATGTTATGATAAATTGTGATTGCTTCAATGACTGAGATTATAGTTTGTTAGTTCTTAATGAATTTTGTGAACCATACTTGATATTGTGAATTGATTGTTACTTGAGCATAAGAAATTACATAATGGAATCTATACATGTTGCTATTATAAGAATGATCATGATGCCCTCATGTCCGTATTTTATTTTTATCGACACCTCTATCTCTAAACATGTGGACATATTTTCGATATCGGCTTCCGCTTGAGGACAAGCAAGGTCTAAGCTTGGGGGAGTTGATACGTCCATTTTGCATCATGCTTTTATATCAATATCTATTGCATTATGGGCTGTTATTACACATTATATCTCATTACTTATGGCTATTCTCTCTTATTTTACAAGGTTTACCATGAAGAGGGGGAATGCCGGCAGCTGGAATTCTGGCTGGAAAAGGAGCAAACGTTGGAAACATATTCTACACAGCCCCAAAAGTCTTGAATCTCCACGAAACATATTTTTTGAATTAATAAGAATTTCTGAGCGAAAGAAATACACCAGGGGGCCCACACCCTATCCAGGAGACAGGGGGCGCGCCCCCCCTATAGGGCGCGCCCCTATCTCCTGGGCCCCCTGGTGGGCCTCTGGTGTCCATCTTCTGCTATATCATCGCTTTCACCCTGGAAAAAATAGTGGGCAAACTTACGGGACGAAACTCCGCCGCCACGAGGTGGAACCTTGGCGGAACCAATCTAGGGCTCTGGCAGAGCTGTTCTGCCGGGGACACTTCCCTCCGGGAGGGGGAAATTATCACCAACGTCATCACCAACGATCCTCTCATCGGGAGAGGGTCAATCTCCATCAACATATTCACCAGCACCATCTCCTCTCAAACCCTAGTTCATCTCTTGTATCCAATCTTGTATCCAAAACCACAAATTGGTACCGGTGGGTTGCTAGTAGTGTTGATTACTCCTTGTAGTTGATACTTATTGGTTTACTTGGTGGAACATCATATGTTCAGATCCTTAATTCATATTATTACACCTCTGATTATGAACATGAATATGCTTTGTGAGTAGTTACGTTTGTTCCTGAGGACATGGGTGAAGTCTTGCTATTAGTAGTCATGTGAATTTGGTATTCATTCGATATTTTGATGAGATGTATGTTGTCTTCTCCTCTAGTGGTGTCATGTGAACGTCGACTACATGAAACTTCACCATTATTGGGCCTAGAGGAGGGCATAGGGAAGTAATAAGTAGATGATGGGCTGCTAGAGTGACAGAAGCTTAAACCCTAGTTTATGCGTTGCTTCGTTAGGGGCTGATTTGGATCCATATGTTTCATGCTATGGTTAGGTTTACCTTACTACTTTTGTTGTAGTTGCGGATGCTTGCACTAGGGGTTAATCATAAGTGGGATGCTTTTCCAAGTAAGGGCAGTACCCAAGCACCGGTCCACCCACATATCAAATTATCAAAGTACCGAACGCGAATCATATGAGCGTGATGAAAACTAGCTTGACGATAATTCCCATGTGTCCTCGGGAGCCACCTTGCTGCACTTTATTTACTTTGTTTACTTGTTACTCGTTACTATTTATCTTATCACAAAACTATCTATCACCTACAATTTCAGTGCTTGCAGAAAACCTTACTGAAAACCGCTTATCATTTCCTTCTGCTCCTCGTTGGGTTCGACACTCTTACTTATCGAAAGGACTACGATAGATCCCCTACACTTGTGGATCATCACATGACACTTCACCATTGTTTGGGCCTAGTGGAAGGCATTGAGAAGTAATAAGTAGATGATGGGTTGCTAGGGTGACATAAGCTTAAATCCTAGTTTATGCGTTGCTTCGTAAGGGGCTGATTTGGATCCATATGTTTCATGCTATGGTTAGGTTTACCTTAATTCTTCTTTCATAGTTGTAGATGCTTGCGAGGGGGGTTAATAATAAGTGGGATGCTTGTCCAAGGAAGGGCAGTACCCAAGCACCTGTCCACCCACATATCAAATTATCAAAGTAATGAAGAGAATCATATGAACATGATGAAAACTAGCTTGATAGAAATTCCCATGTGTCCTCGGGAGCGCTTTGCTTTATATAAGAGTTTGTCCAGGCTTGTCCTTTGCTAAAAAAAGGATTGGGACACCTTGCTGCACCTTAGTTACCTTTGTTACTTGTTACCCATTACGAATTACCTTATCACAAAACTATTTGTTACCAATAATTTCAATGCTTGCAGAGAATACCTGGCTGAAAACCGCTTGTCATTTCCTTCTGCTCCTCGTTGGGTTCGACACTCTTACTTATCGAAAGGACTATGATAGATCCCCTATACTTGTGGGTCATCACCTTTATATTTTTATATTTTCAGATTACGAAAACATATATCTACCATCCATATTGCACTCGTGTCACCATCTCTTCGCCGAACTAGTGCACCTATACAATTTACCATTGTATTGGGTGTGTTGGGGACACAAGAGACTATTTGTTATTTGGTTGCAGGGTTGTTTGAGAGAGACCATCTTCATCCTATGCCTCCCATGGATTGGTAAATCTTAGGTCATCCACTTCAGGGAAATTTGCTACTGTCCTACAAACCTATGCACTTGGAGGCCCAACAACATCTAGAAGAAGAAGGTTGCATAGTAGATATCAAGATCTTTTCTGGCGCCATTGCCGGGGAGGTGAGTGCTTGAAGGTATATCTTTAGATGTTGCGATCGAATCTTTTAGTTTCTTGTTTTATCACTAGTTTAATCTATAAAATAAAACTACAAAAAATGGAATTGAGGTTGCCTCATATGCTTCATCTTTTTAATGTCTTTCGCGAAAATGATGGAAAGGAAAATTGTGCTCAAGTGTTAGAAGAAGAAGTCTGTACAATGTTTGGCATAAAATCTTTGTATGATGAGAATGATTGCAATCTGGTTAGTATGAATTCCTTGAATATCCATGATGCTAATGATATGCAAAGCTACAAGCTTGGGGATGCTATGTTTGATGAATCTGATATTTTTAGTCCCCCAAGTTTTGATGAGAATATTTATTATGATGAAAGCATGCCTCCTATTTATGATGATTATATTGATGAAAGTGGGTTTGGAAGAGTGTCAACTTTAGGAAGTAATGATCCCACTATTTTGGAGGGTGTTGAATCTTATTGTGATAATTATGAAAGTGGATTTGGAGAGGTCATGACTTTATTTAGTGATGAATCCACTATTTTGAAAGAGGTTCCATTTGATTATGAGAACAAAGTTGCTATCTATGATGATCATTCTGATGACATGTATGCTATAAAGAATAATGATAATCATAAAACATGTCATCATGATTTTAATTTTCAATTGGATTATGCCTCACATGATAGTTATTTTGTTGAGTTTGCTCCCACTACTATTCATGAGAAGAATTTTGCTTATGTGGAGAGTAATATAATTTCTATGCTTGTGCATCATGAAAATATTGCTTTATGTGATGGTTATATTTTGAATTCATTCATGATGCTACTGAAAATTATTATGAGGGAGGAATATATGCTTGTAGGAATTGCAATAATATCAAGTTTCCTCTCTATGTGTTGAAAATATTGAAGAATTTCTTGTTTTACCATCCTGTGCTAGTTGATTCTCATTCCCACAAATTGTTTGCTCACAAAATCCCTATGCATAGGAAGTGGGTTAGACTTAAATGTGCTAGTCATATTCTTCATGATGCTCTCTTTGTGTTTCAATTCTTATCTTTTGTGTGAGCATCATTGAAATCATCATGCCTAGCTAGAAAGGCAATAAAGAAAAGTGCTTGTTGGGAGACAACCCAACATTTATACCTATTGTTTTGGTGTGTTCACATGATTAAGCTACTTGAGTAATCATGTTTTATAGCCTTTTTTCAATAAAGTGTCAAGTAAGACCTTTGGGATGGCTTGCGGTAATAGTTGATTTGATCTTGCTGAAAAACAGAAACTTTTGCACTCACGAAAACAATTTTAATAATTCACAGAAGCATGCTTTTAAGTTTATTCTTTTTTCAAAAGATTAATAAACAAATTGCTTAGGACTTCGTAATTTCTGAGGATTTTTGGAGTTACATAAGTATTCGAGAGTTACAGATTACTACAGACTGTTCTGTTTTTGACGAATTCTGTTTTTTATGTGTTGTTTGCTTATTTTGATGAATCTATGAGTAGTATCAGAGGTTATAAACCATAGAGAAGTTGGAATACAGTATATATTACACCAATATAAATAAAGAATGAGTTCACAAAAGTACCAAAAGTGTTGATTTTTTTTCTTATACTAACGGAGCTTATGAGATTTTCTGTTGAGTTTTGTGTTGTGTAGTTTTCAAGTTTTGGGTGAAGTTCCGATGGACTACGGAATAAGGGGTGGCAAGAGCCTAAGCTTGGGGATGCCCAAGGCACCCCAAGGTAATATTCAAGGACAACCAAGAGCCTAAGCTTGGGGATGCCCCGGATGACATCCCCTCTTTCGTCTTCGTTCATCGGTAAATTTACTCGAGGCTATATTTTTATTCACCACATGATATGTGTTTTGCTTGGAGCGTCATTTTCTTTTTTTAGATTTGCTTACTGTTATTTATAATAAGGTTTTGTATCTTTTATTTTAATAAAAGTGTCAAGGATAGCCTTCACCATGTGCAAGTATATGAGTTGCTGTTTCAAAACAGAAAGTTTGTCGCTGTTGAAAAAATTCCCTAGAAAAGTCAGAATGTGATAAAATGTTTAACTTTTTTGCAGAATAAGCTATGATAAATTCTATACAGTATGGTAAAGTTTCAGAATTTTTTGAGTTAAATAAGTATGATCCGTCTTGCATTCTTTACAGACTATTCTGTTTAGACAGATTGTTGTTATGTTTGCATTGTTTGCATATGTTTGCTTATTTAATGATTCTATTTGAGGATAGTAGTGTTAAATATGCAGAGGCATTTAGTAGGCAATATCAAATAATAATTTTAGTGATTTTATACATAGAGAATGATAAGGTTTTGCATGGATTTATACTAACTTATCGCACGAGTTCTTGTTGAGTTTTGTGTGGATGAAGTTTTTCAAATTTTGAGAAACTATGATGTGAAAGGAATTAAGAGACACAAAAGCTCAAGCTTGTGTATGACCAAGGCTACCCTAATTAATATTTTAAAAAGTCTCAAGCATCTAAGCTTGGGGATGCCCTGGTTGGCATCCCACCTTTCTTCATCAACAATCATCGGTTAGCCTCGGTTGAGCCTAAGTTTTTGCTCCTTCACATGATATGTGCTATCCTTGGAATATCATTTCATTTTGTTTTGCTTTCTATTTGAATAAAGTACTTAAGATCTGAAATTTTAAATGAGAGAGAGTCTCCATATAGTTACATAATTATTCAACTACTCATTGATATTCACTTATATCTCTTTGGAGTAGGTTGTCATTTACTCTCGTGCTTCACTTATATCCTATGAGTAAATGGTTGAATGAATTGAATATCATAAATCTGAATTTATATGTGTTTCATATGATTACACCATGGGAGTAATGACTTCACATATAAGAAGTAGACGCGGTAAATTTATTGAAAGTTAGCAAACATTGTATTGGTCACTTGAACAATTCATGAAAGAATATTGAAGGAAGATAGATTTCACATATAAATATACTATCTTGTACATCTTCTATGATTGTGAGCCCCATTAATTATTTTCAAACTTGATCAAATTTGTTGAAGTTGGACAAGAAAGACAACTTAATGATTTATGCTTGGGTATATTTGTATAGAAGTTATATTGTTATAGATACTCCAACATGTGGTGCTTTCTATTTAGAATCCTTTGCTAGCCAAAATTCTATACTAAGCGGGAATACTGCTTGTGCATCCAAAATCCTGGAACCAAGTTTCTGCCATGAGTGTCCACCATATCTACCTATATGCGGTATTTACCTGCCGTTCCGGTAAATTTGCATGTGCCAAACTCTAAACCTTCAAATAATAATCTGTTTTGTATGCCCGAATCGCTCATGTGGCGACAAGGGGTTGTCAGTATCTTCCATGCTAGGTGGGTTATTCTCATGATGAGTGGACTCCGCTCATCATTCATGAGAAAATGGATGGTAATTAGGATGCCCAGTCCTATGATCAAAAGATCAAGAAGAAAATCGTAAATAAATTAAAAAAATCCACCAGGATTGTTGATAGTTGGATTGTACTCGTTGTTTCGGACCAGCCATGGAATGTGATTGTTGGTGGAGGGGGAGTAAAAACTTTACCTTTCTGTTTGGGAACCTCATATAATTTATCTAGTATGGAAGATATTGGGAACTCTTGCTTTTTATGTTGACAATGAAAGCATACCTCTCAAAATTATTTTCATCTCTGTTTTAAAAGCTTCGATCTCTGGCACCTCTGCAAATCCCTACTTCCCTCTACGAAGGCCCACCTTTTACTTTTATACAAGAGTCAGTAGTGTTCCTTCTCATTCCAACCTACTTTTTAGTTGGCAAGCATCATGTGATGGAGAAATATCTAAGCATATATGGCCATTCAAATATATTTGATCATGAATTATTAGTGTTGAAACTATCTATGTGATAAGTAAGTTGGGAGGCCAAACATTAAGCCCCTATCTTTATCTGTGTTCGATGGATGCTATTTGTTCTGAAAATATGCTTTGAGTGGTAGCAATCATGGAAGGCTATATGATAGTTGAGTATGTGGGATTTTCTAAATCAAAGGTCTGAAATAGACCCTTCCTGAAAATAAGATGAATTGCAATTGTTTGATGACTGAGAACATAGTTTGTTAGTTTTCAAGAAAGTTTATGGTCTATGCTTTAACTTGTGAATAGCTTGTTAATTGATCATGAGAAGCTTTATGATATGAGCTACTATTATGATATATAATGATGCTAGAAAAAGTGATTGAAATTATCATAGATCAAACTTGTGCACTTGCTAGCATTCACACTTCATAAATTATTTCTTTTATCATTTACCTACTCGAGGATGAGTAGGAATTAAGCTTAGGGATGCTGATATGTCTCCAACGTATCTATAATTTATGAAGTATCCATGCTATTATATTATCCATCTTGGATGTTTTATATGCATTTATATGCTATTTTATATGATTTTTGGGACTAACCTATTAACCTAGAGCCCAGTGCCAGTTTCTGTTTTTTCCTTGCTTTTGAGTATCACGGGAAAGGAATATCAAACGAAGTCCAATTGACCTGAAAATTTACGGAGATTATTTTTGGACTAGAAGAAGCCCACGGAGCATCAGAGATGGACCAGAAGAGTCCCTAGGTCACCACAAGGGTGGAGGGCGCGCCCCCCTACATTGTGGCTACCTCGTGGACCCCTCTGACTTGTTCCCGACGCCAACACCTCTTATATATCCCCAAACTTCCAGAACAGAACCTAGATCAGGAGTTTCGCCGCCGCAAGCCTCTATAGCCACCAAAAACCAATCGGGACCCTGTTTTGGCACCCTGCCAAACGGGGGATCCATCACCGGTGGCTATCTCATCATCCGATGCTCTCCATGATGAGGAGGGAGTAGTTCATCCTCGGGGTTTAGGGTATGTACCAGTAGCTATGTGTTTGATCTCTCTCTCTCTCTCTCTCTCTCTCTCTCTCGCTCGCTCTCTCTCTCTCTCTCTCGTGTTCTTGATTTGGCACAATCTTGATGTACCGCGAGCTTTGCTATTATAGTTGGATCTTATGATGCTTCTCCCCTCTACTTTCTTGCAATGGTTTATGTTTTCCCTTTGAAGTTATCTTATCGGATTGAGTCTCTAAGGATTTGAGAACACTTGATGTATGTCTTGCATGTGCTTATCTATGGTGACAATGGGATATTCACGTAATCCACTTGATGTATGTTTTGGTGATCAATTTGCGGGTTCAGTGACCTTGTGAACTTATGCATAGGGGTTGGCACACGTTTTCGTCTTGACTCTCCGGTAGAAACTTTGGGGCACTCTATGAAGTTCTTTGTGTTGGTTTGCATAGATGGATCTGAGATTGTGTGATGCATATCGTATAATCAAACCCGCGGATACTTGAGGTGACATTGGAGTATCTAGATGACATTAGGGTTTGGGTTGATGTGTGTCTTAAGGTGTTATTTTACTACGAACTCTAAGGTTGTTTGTGACACTTATAGGAATAGCCCAATGGATTGATCGAAAAGAATAACTTTGAGGTGGTTTCGTACCCTACAATAATCTCTTTGTTTGTTCTCCGCTAATAGTGACATTGCAGTGACTCTTTGTTGCATGTTGAGGGATTGTTATATGATCTAATTATGTTATCATTGTTGAGAGAACTTGCACTAGTGGAAGTATGAACCCTAGGCCTTGTTTCGAAGCATTGCAATACCATTTTTGCTCACTTTTGTTAGTTGCTACCTTGCTGTTTTTATATTTTTAGATTACAAAAACCTATATCTACCATCCATACCGCACTCATGTCACCATCTCTTCGCCGAACTAGTGCACCTATACAATTTACCATTGTATTTGGTGTGTTGGGGACACAAGAGACTCTTTGTTATTTGGTTGCAGGGTTGTTTGAGAGAGACCATCTTCATCCTATGCCTCCCATGGATTGATAAACCTTAGGTCATCCACTTGAGGGAAATTTGCTGCTGTCCTACAGACCTCGGCACTTGGAGGCCCAACAACTTCTACGAGAAGAAGGTTGCGTAGTAGACATCAGGCCCCACAGGCCTCCCCTAGGTGCTTCCTTGTCTCCCAAGTTGTCTTCTGGTCCAAAAAAATCTCTAGGAAGTTTCACTACGTTTGGACTCCGTTTGATAGGGATATTCTGCGAAGTAAAAACAAGAAAAAAATAGCAACTGGCACTGGCACTATGTCAATAGGTTAGTTCCAAAAATTGATATAAAGTTGTTAAAAAATGATTGTAAAACATCCAAGAATGATAACATAACAACATGGAACAATAAAAAATTATAGATACTTTGGATATGTATCAATTGTTCACTCTTGTTGGGTTGCATGACAGAGTCATTATCGGATAGTGGTGAAGGAGGAATCACCCTCCGTAGACCATGATCGATTAACTACACTACAACGATCTCATCAGAAGTGCTATACGAGGTATCACCCTTGGCACTTGATAGTAACCCTGCAGTGTCATACAACTAAGGGGGTGTGATGTGCTGTGTTGGGCCCTGGACATCGATCATGTTGATTGAGTCATTGGTCGTTAAGCCGGGGCAACTGGGACAAGATGAGGGGTCACTGGCGGATCACTAACCAACCCATACTAAGCAGTTTAGGATAAGCAGGTAAGGTAACAATTGAGTTACAAAATTAGGATATGCATCAGAATAGGATCATTCAAAGGCAGTAGCAATTCTAATGCAAGCATAAGAGAGAAGGGAATAGGTGATATTGGAATGATCAAGGGGGTTTGCTTGCCTGAAAGCTCTGCTGCAAAGGACTGGTCATCAAGGGTGAGGTCGACGTCAGGAGCAGTGTTAGTCTCGATGTCTATCGAAGAGAAGAGGGGGAAGAAACAATAAATATAAAACAGAAAAGTGCATCACGATGCATGACATGGCAATATGCAATGCCAGGGGTGACCTAACACAGTACTACAAGTTGCAAGAGAAGAGAGAAAACATATGGGAATGTTTTCCCAGAGTTTGGTATTTTTCGGACTGATGAATCTGGGGGGGTCCAGGTTCTTCATGCTAGAAGCATGTGACGGATGGACGGATTGTATATTCTGATTCCTTGTATTTTTCTGTGAAAATTTCTTATATAAATTATTTTCATCTGACTTATATATTAATTTATATGATTTTTCAAAGATTTAAACATTTTTTAAAATTATTATTATTTAAATTAATTTGAAAAATAGATTTATTACGTCAGCATGATGTTAGGGTGACATCAGCAGTCAACCCAGCTGGTTTAGGTCAAACCTAACAACTGGGTCCCACATGTCATTGACAGTGGGGCTAACAAAGGGTTAAATCTAACTAGTTAGGTTAATTAGCAGGTGGACCCCATCTGTCAATGACTAATCTAATTAATAGATTAACTTTAAAATTAAATTATTTTAATTAAGCGCGGGCCCACATGTCAGTGGCACAGTGCTTCCCAGTCAGCACGTTGACCACGATCAACGTGGTCAACCAAGGCCAGGGGGCACTAGCAGTGACCCAGGTGGGCCCCAGTGGTCGGCCACATTGGCAGAGTGCTGGAGAGGCCCTGGCGAGCCTCTCCTATAGCGGAGGGCTCGGGCCCTTGTCGGAAAATGTGCAAGGGGCCGGTTGGCGCGCGCGGGGGCGTGTTCAGACGGGCGCAGAGCGTCGCGTCGATTGGTGGCGGTGGCTCGGGTTGGGGCGGCCGGACTTGGCCGGGACGGTGACGGCAGGCAGTGGCAGAGTTCAGGCGATGCGGGGCACGACACGGCAAGCAGACGATGGCGTTGGGCTGCGAAGAATGTGCTAAGCATGGTGCCGTGCTTTGTTGAGCTCGACGGCGAGCGTGGCCACATCAACTACAGAGTGGGGCGGCGGCTAGCTACGGCTATGGTGGACCCGGTGATAACGGGCGCGAGTGGCAATGAGAGGAAAGGGGGGAGGAGACAGGGGCTCACCGGGAGGGCACACGAAGGCCCGTCGAACAACGGGAGCAACAGCTGCGCCGGAGTTGGAGGAGACGACGGCGAGGTCCCGAGGAGGAAAAAGGGTCGGGGCGGCATCTTAGTGTAGCGACACGACCCAAATGTATCAAGTCTTTGCGATTGAGTGTCATCCCTCGATCGGTATGCTAACACACACAATACTCGAGGATTTATAACAGAGTGCAATCACATGTAAAAGTAACGTAAATACTATTAACTCAGTCCATATAGCGGCAGTAACAACAAAGTTGTGGAGTCCCAACAACACCAACGGCAAAGTTGAGTGTAGACATCGTAACCCTAACGTATCACTTACTCGTCGCAAGATTCCTGCAACATGAGATGCTGCAGCCACAAAGGGTCAGTACATTGAATGTACTGGCGAATTCACACCACAGAATAATGATGAACAATAGCTATCACTACATGCATATTTGACTGGTGGAGGCTCTAAGTTTAATTTTGCATAAATCCATTTTTCCCTACAACAAAGGAATAAATTTTATTTAAACTACTCCCAAGTTGCTCTAATATTTGAGAAGGTAACCCCAACTCAAATCCCAATTAAAAGTATCATCATTAAACCTAATTCAATTAAATTAAAGAGTGATGAGATCAATAATAATAATTCAAATACCAGATACTCAAGATGTCCATAACCGGGGACACGGCTAACCATGATTAGTTTATACACTCTGTAGAGGTTTGCGCACTTTTTCCCACAAGACTCGATCGCCTCCCTTGAAGTCCTCGCACTGCCTGGTGTTTGAGAACGGGATGACCGAGACACAGTCTTTCTGAAGTATTTACTCTCTACTCCAGGTAGACTGGTACACCTACAATCCCCCTACATCTGCTAGTCCACCCCTTCGAGAGCTCATACAACTTACTTAACTATGCCAGAGCCCATAATGGCTTGTGGCTGCACACGGAAGTTTCTAGACATGAAATATCATATGATCCCTTTGAGTATGGGTGACATTCCATACGGTAATCACACAGGTACTTTGGGATTCCCTTGGGCAAGCACTGGGTTCTCCAGGTGCCCGGTCAAGCCACTGGGTTCTCCAGGGTGCCCCAACCATTCCACCCAGATGTGTGTTAAAGTTGCCACCTTATGTTGTCCAAAATTATTATCTCCCGCAACTTGCATGAATCACACATACCAATCCCCGTCTACAAGCATGACTAAGCAATATATGAGCATAATGTATAAACTCGGGGTGTTTCAAGGATCATAGGTTCCTACCTCATGAACTACATAGCAATACCCACATATTCCCAATCCTACTCATGCAATCTTTGAGGGGTGAGACTAATGCAAATAAAACTGGTTATAAAAAGAATATGATCAAAGTGTGAACTTGCCTTGTACTATTGATGAAGATCCTTCGCACTCATAATTCCTGATAGTTCTACTCGTCACACTCCGTTCAATCTATCGTGAGCAAGAAATTACATACATAAGCACTCAAGCAAAAGGTGCAAAGGGAAATCGAGGAAAGGTCCAAATAAAACTCGAAAACAAGCAAATAACGAATCTAAACAGAAAACAAATTTTTAACAGCATTATATTTATGTGGATTAGATCTTAACAGTAGGTACATGTGATTAGCTACGATTTGAAAAAAGTATCAACTCAAACGGAGTTACGAAACTCAAGAAACAGACGAAACAAGATCGAATACTAATCTGAACTAAACTCAAATTTTAAATTGTGAAAACATGTTCAAGTTGGTTTACTAGACAAAGGGGGTCGGTACGAAGATTTAGGCGTTTGTTTCATCGGAAATGGAGGTACGGATAAAAAGATACGATTGAAAGAAATTTGAATATGAATCTGAACAAATTTCGAAATTTGAACGTTGCAAAAAGTTTATTTGATAGATTCACTATATAGCTGGAATCAAGACGAAAATATTGGTGTTGGTTTCGTCTAATTTGGATGAACGAGTAAAAAATTATGCCTATTTAAAAAATCAGAACCAAGTTGTTTTATAGAAGAAAAATATCCACATAATAAGATACGGAGTATGAAAAAACGAAGAAAGATACCTTTATAAGATAGAGAAAAGACGACTTCAGAGAGAGGAGACGACATTTAGAATTCCCGCGGGAGAGTAGGAATATATTTTTCAGCTAGTCAAACCAAAATATTGATTTAACCCGCAGTAGATGATTTTTGAGGCTTTATGGGTCTATATTTATTGATGTAAGAGAGGTTTATGGGTCAAAAACTAGGCAATATGGGACTAAATGTAGACGGACAAAATAAATAGGAAGGGGATCGGCATGGGCTAAAAAGCACCACGGGCCGGCCGTGCGCACGCTGCAATATTTTTTTTGGCCAAAGGAAAAAGAAAAAGAAAACATATTGAGAAGGAAATTGCTGGCTGGCCTGGCCCATGCAGGAAAAAAATTGGGCGCCTCTGCCAATATGATGCACATGTGGGCGACATACAGTTACGATGTACGCGCATTTTTTAAATAAAACATAAAAGAAAATTAAATAACGAAAATAAAATAAATTTTTATATAGGCATATTATATATCACAATTTTCAGAAAAATATTTTCTAAAACATGAGCATATTTTTAGCGGCAAATAAGTTCCACAAAAATTCAAATAAACTGAACAGTGCTATGGTTGCAATAAAACCCAATAAAAATCATTTCTAAAATACCAAAATGGTTTCAAATTTATTTCTCTCCAATTTACTAATGTAGGGAATCATTTAATGCTATTTTTCAGATATATTATTTTTGGAAAAAATAATTTGAATAAAGCCCAAATAACTCCAAATTGAAAATAATATCAAAGGGACTTTAAATTTGATTGTTTGAAAATTCCAACTCATATTTCATATGATTTGAAAAAGTCATTTTATCTTCTCTTGTGAAAATCATTGAGTTGCATAAAGTTTCTGAATTTGAAATATTTCCAAATGAAATTCAAATATTTTCAAAAACTCTTTTCATTTTAAATGGAAGAAGTCATGTCATCTTCTCTCTAGGGTTTTGTATTTGAAAAGAATTTTAATTCATGGAGATCATAAATGCAAAAATGAAAGTTTGGGAAAGTCCTTGTATTCCCTCTCATTTAACTTTTCAAAAAATATATCAAATTCCACTCAATTTCACACAAACAACCACACCACAATCAAACAATCAATCAAAACTATTTATTTCATATAACATTCCAAAATTTAGAATTTTGGGATGTTACAAACCTACCACTCTTAAAATGAATCTCGCCCTCGAGATTCGGAGAGGCTAGCAAGAAATAGGTTAGGTTAGGGGTCTTCTCAAAATCCATTGATCATCTCAGGGGGTCTGGGGTGCTACTGCCCTTAGAAGCATTGTTACGGTTCCACCAAAACTCATATGCTTCATCCTTATTGTTGGTAGTGTCAATCTTCTTAGATCTTCAGGATAATTCCTTCTCTGGCTCTTCCGATAGTGGCATAACCTTTTCCTCAATTCTTCTATCTTGTTTTATCTGGGTACAGTCCTCCTGTGACTGGGTCTTCTTAGCTGACGATTTTGGCGCCAATACTAAACAACTATCGATATCTCATGGTGGTCAACAATTTATGGTTTCTCCTGTAGGAAATGGGTCTAGGTTGAACCTCACAGTATGACCTACGGTTGGCAACAGCTGCCTTGTACAAGGGAAAAATTGTTATACCATTCTAAGGTTTAAACGAGGTTTTGATCGTCGTCTCTCTACTATTGGTAAGTCACTTAGATTTACCATCCCACATAGCAAGGCGAATAATAAGAGTAAGTCGGTATGGTGATCAATCCATCCCGCACCCAAATCATTACCTTGTATATGGTTTAGCGAATCTCGTATTCTAACACTCGGTCATCCACACAAGCATTGCAGAATTTCTCTTGTCGATGAACCAAGTTTGGATAAATTCATTGATTCTGCAAGCCAAACGAACATCTATCATTTCTTCACAACTCTCAGGTTTTGCGTAAACTCCTATAAGATCGTCTGTTGATAAAGTCGTAACTTCTTCCAGGGTCTTTCCTTCAGCAAGAGTGTGCTTGCTTCTTGGCAGGTCCTAGGGCCTGTGGGTTATGGGCTCACCTCATCACTTTTATAGCTTCAACTCATCTTGGGGTTACAATTGCTCCATATTACCGACATTATACCTACTTTATATCAAATAGTACTTCATCCCTTCATATTCTTAGGGTATCCCACATGTCAAGATAAAACTCGTATTTATTTTGTCTGAAGTCCACTTTGTGGAATATCATTTTATTTTCCAAGGGTCAAGGGTCCTCACAGTTACTACCACCCTTGAAATGCACAAACTCATCCATAGACCATATTTCTCATATCCTCAAAAATGGTCAAAATCTTTCTTCATAGAGTAACAACTCGTAAAATTCCACGTATGACACATGAACTGTATTGATTTCATGAATTTATTGCAATCTCTTTCATTTCCATTACATGCCTCAACTCAACACCTCAATATAAAAGAATTGTTCCCACTACTACTACTATATTCCTTGGAGACTCAACTATTTAACACGAATATCCTCATTGGGACAATCTCTGGCAAAGGGCCCTGCTTCATTACAGTGGAAACATATTACTTCTTACAAGTCTCGAGGTTTCCTTGTGAATACATAGCCTCCTTGTTTCCTCGGCTTCCTTTTTGGGAAACCACTGAAGTAGTGCCCGAAACCCTTGCACCTGAAACATGTGATATGCCTCAGGTCCTTCTTTGTAGAGATTTGGTTGTTCCTGAATCGAATCTATTTCTCTTTCTGGACTTTTCCATGCCAATCAGGGCTTCTATTTCCTGTGGGTCATACTCTACTTCCACTGTAAGGAATGCTACTAGATCCCCCCCTTCAGACAATTCTTGGAGATGTGTCCTACTTCTCCACATGAATAGCAAGACTTGCTACAGGGTTTAACTGGGTCTTCTTCGGGGTTGTCCTCCACCTCTTCCTTCATCATGGGTTCTTCTAAAATTTCCACGAGGGCTCCTTTCATTGCTTCCTTCTTCTGTTGGATGACTTTCTTCACAATGAGGGCATTCATCCTTGTGTTCTTTATGGTTGTGTCCTATTGCTCCACAAAGCTTGAATGCACAAGGTTTCTTCATATCATTTCCATAAGGCCTCATCTTCTGGGACACAAGCCGAGACCTTAGAAGAGTCAAGTTAAATTCTTCCCAAGTGGTTACTCTTTGCCATCCATTGATGGTTTGGTACACCTCCACCAAGTAGCAGCACCTCTTTCAAAACACTGAAGAGCATGCTGGGCATATCCTTTCCCGCTATAGTGTTATTCTTCATGTGATCTTCCATTTTTTGAATCCATCGATCCATCTCCAATTGAGTCATCAATCTCGGTAATACACATCTATCTTTATTCATCATCTTTTGGGGTCAAGGGTTTTAGGATGAGATACAGGAGAGATGGGGAGGGATACACACAATACACACAATAGTTTTGAAGAGACGTATTTTATTTTTGTGGCTATCGGAAAAACATCAAACAAATGACAGCTCACAATCGTCACATCTAACATATGTATATAACAGGGTTTGGTCTTCTAAAGGTCCATAAATCTTGAAAGTCGTCCAACTCTTCAAATCTTCGGAGTATCTTGAGGTTTTGCTCTTCCAGCTTGGCTACTTTCAGCTTCTGGGTTCTGAGCTCTTTATGAAATGATTCCTTGTCGAATAAGGCTTCCTGAAGGTCCATATTAAAATTCTTAAGGTAATACTCCAGATCCTGCTGATACACCAGCCAAGGTTAAAACTTCATCTTTTGCTGATAGGTGCTCCATTAGCCCTTTTTTCATCCAATCCTTCAGAAGAAATGCATGCTCAAATCAGCACGGTGACAATAGCATAAGTTGGTGATAACATCATGGGTAGTCGTGTTTCTGCCCATGTCATTGCCATGAGCTATCATTCCATAGTTAATATCTCCTGCCTTAGGGTTTTCTTGATAAGACTTTTGAGTTTTAACGCTCCATGTTTTGGTCTCTATGCGACACACCTTCATCTCGGGTATTGACAGCTTCAATAGTCTGACAAGTTACATAAGGGTAACCTTCCAAGGTCATACCAATATGGAAAATTCTTCAGAGTCTTCAAATTCTCCTAGTCTTCGGAGTCTTCAATAGTTGTAGTTTCCATTATTATAATGCACGGTAATATCCTCTTCATTCTGAAGTGGTCTTAGTTGTCTGAATTCTTGTCCTTCTTGGAGTGGTCTTATCAGTCGAATCTTCGTGTGGTCAAAAGGGGAAAGGGGTATAGTCTAACTATTTGAGATGAGAGGAAAGTATTTGGTAAAGCTTTAGAAAAGAAGAGACTTAAGGGATCTCTTTTGAAAATAAAGTTTTAGAGAAATCCTTTCCTAAGGGATTGCCAGTTTCTAGGGGTCACGTCCTACAGTCAACATGTGCTCTAATACCATCTTATAGCGATCCGACCCAAATGGATCAAGTCTCTGTGATTGAGTGCCATCCCTAGATCAGTATGCTGACACACATAGTATTCCAGTATTTAAAATAGAGTGCAATCACATGTAAAAGTAACATAAATACTATTACCTCAATCCATATAGCGGAAGTAACAACAAAGTTGTGGAGTCCCAACAACACCAACGACAAAGTTGAGTGTAGACATCGTAACCCTAACGTATCACTTACTCGTCGCAAGATTCCTGCAACATGAGATGTTGCAGCCACAAAGGGCCAGTACATTAAATGTACTTGCAAATTCACACCACAGAATAATGATGAACAATAGCTATCATTACATGCATATTTGGCTGGTGGAGGCTCTAAGTTTAATGTTGCATAAAGCCAATTTTTCCCTACAACAAAGGAATAAATTTTATTTAAACTACTCCCAAGTTGCTCCAATATTTGAGAAGGTAACCCCAACTCAAATCCCAATTAAAAGTATCATCATTAAACTCAATTCAATTAAATTAAAGAGCGATGAGATCAATAATAATAATTCAAATACCAGATAATCAAGATGTCCATAACCGGGAACACGACTAACCATGATTAGTTTATACACTCTGCAAAGGTTTGCGCACTTTTCCCCACAAGACTCGATCACCTCCCTTGAAATCCTCGCACTGCCTGGTGTTTGAGAACGGGATGACCGATACACAGTCTTTCTGAAGCATTTACGGTCTACTCCGGGTAGACTGGTACACCTACAATCCCCCTACATCTGCTAGTCCAGCTCTTTGAGATCTCATACAACTTACTTAACTATGCCAGAGCCCATAATGGCTTGTGGCTGCACACGGAAGTTCTAGACATGAAATATCATATGATCCCTTTGAGCATGGGTGGCATTCCGTAGGGTAATCACACGGGTACACCGGGAATCCCTTGGGCAAGCACTGGGTTCTCCAGGTGCCCGGGCACATGCCACTGGGTTCTCCAGGGTGCCCGAACCATTCCACCCAGATGTGTGTTAAAGTTGCCACCTTATGTTGTCCAAAATTATTATCTCTCGCAACTTGCATGAATCACACATACCAATCCCCGTCTACAAGCATGGCTAAGGAATTTGTGAGAATAAGGTATAAATCCGATGTGTTTCAAGGACCATAGGTTCTTACCTCATGAACTACATAGCAATACCCACATATTCCCAATCCTACTCATGCAATCTTTGAGGGGTGAGACAAATGCAAGTAAAAACTAGGTATAAGAAGAATATGATCAAAGTGTGAACTTGCCTTGTACTATTGATGAAGATCCTCCGCACTCATAATTCCTGATAGTTCTACTCGTCACACTCCGTTTAATCTATCATGAGCAAGCAATTACATACATAAGCACTCAAGCAAAAGGTGCAAAGGGAAATCGAGGAAAGATCCAAATAGAACTCGAAAACGAGCAAATAATGAATCTAAACAGAAAACAAAATTTTAACAACATTATATTTATATGGATTAGATCTTAACAGTAAGTACATGTGATTATCTACGATTTGCAAAAAGAATCAACTCAAACGGAGTTACGAAACTCAAGAAACAGATGAAACAAGATCGAATACTAATTTGAACTAAACTCAAATTTTAAATTGTCAAAAACATGTTCAAATTGGTCTACTAGACAGAGGGGATCATTACGAAGATTTAGGCGTTGGTTTCATCAAAAACGGAGGTACGGATAAAAAGATATGATCAAAAAAATTTGAATATGAATCTGAATAAATTTCGAAATTTGAAAGTTACAAAAAGTTTATTTGATAGATTCACTAGATAGGTGGAATCAAGACGAAAATATTGGCATCGGTTTCGTCTAATTTGGATGAACGAGTAAAATGTTATGCCTATTTAAAAAATCAGGGTCAAGCTGTTTTATGGAAGAAAAATATCTACATAACAAGGTACAGAGTATATAAAAAAACGAAAAAGATACCTTTATAAGGTAGAGAAAAGACAACTACAGAGAGAGGAGGCGTCTTTAAGGATTCCCGCCGGAGAGGAGAAATATATTTTTCAGATAGTCAAACCAAGATATTGATTTAACCCGGAGTGGATGATTTTTGGAGGCTCTATGGGTATATATTTATTGGTGTAAGAGAAGTTTATGGGTCAAAAACTAGGCAATGTGAGATTAAATGTAGATGGGCAAAATAAAAAAGGAGGGAATCGTATGGGCTAAAAAGCACCACGGGCCGGCCATGCGCACGCTGCAGTATGTTTTTCGACCGAAGGAAAAAGAAAAGAAAAAAAAACTGAGAAGGAAATTGCTGGCTCGGCCTAGCCCATGTAGGAAAAAAAATGGGGCGCCGCTGCCAATATGATGCGCATGTGGGCGACATATAGTTATGGCGTACGCGCATTTTTTTAATAAAACAGAAAGAAACTTAAATAATGAAAATAAAATAAAATTTTATATAGGCATATTAGATATCAAGATTTTCAAAAAACTATTTTATAAAACTCTAACATATATTTAGCGGCAAATAAGTTCCACAAAAATTCAAATAAACTGAACAGTGCTATGGTTGCAATAAGACCCAATAAAAATCATTTCTAAAATACCAAAATGGTTTCAAATTTATTTTTCTCCAATTTTCTAATTTAGGGAATCATTTAACCCTATTTTCCATATATTTCATTTTTGGAGAAAAATAATTTGAATAAAGCCGAAATAACTCCAAATTGAAAATGATATCAAAGGGACTTTAAATTTGATACTTTGAAACTTCCAACTCATATTTCATATGATTTGAAGAAGTCATTTTATCTTCTCTCATGAAAATCATTGAGTTGCATAAAGTTTTTGAATTTGAAATATTTCCAAGTGAAATTCAAATATTTTCAAAGGCCCTTTTCATTTTAAATGTAAGAAGTCATGTCATCTTCTCGCTAGGGTTTTGTATTTGAAAAGAATATGAATTCATGGAGATCATAAATGCAAAAATGAAAGTTTGGGGAAGTCCTTTTATCCCCTCTCATTTAACTTTTCAAAAAAAAATCAAATTCCACTAAATTTCACACAAACAACCACACCACAATCAAGCAATCAATCAAAACTATTTATTTAATATAACATTCCAAAATTTAGAATTTTGGTATGTTACATGTAGGCGGTCCCCGGCTCGAGCGTCTGGCCGGGGAGGACGTAGCAGAGGCTAGCGATGCGGCTAGACACGTCGGAGGCGCTCGGGGACAGCGGTGGCCGCGGTGGTGGTGCGATGACAGTGACGAGCGCGTCAGGCGAGGAGGGGGGATGGGGATCTGGGGTGAGTGGGAGTGTGCGGGGTAGCTAGGATTCGTTCGGGTAAGGATGCCCTTGTAGGTCGATGGGGGGACGAGTTTGCCGCGGATGGCCGATGCATGGCCATCCGTGCCATGGACGCGGGTGCGTCGTCCATCGAGGTGGTGAACAGGGGAAGGAATGAGAAGGCATGGGGATGGGTCAGCTGGCCCAGTGCATAGTGCCCCTTTTCTTTTTCTTATTATTTTTTGTTTTTCTTTTTTTCTTTTCTATTTTCCTTTCTTTTTACAACAAAAAATAGTTTTATAATAATATAAAACTTGCACCTAAATCAGTATATTAAATTAGTCCATTGCCACAATTAGTTTAGCATTTAAATAAATTAGTTTAGAATATTTATAAATTAAAAAACATTTAAATAAGTGTTTCAGCCATTGTTTTAATTAGTTTAGGGCATTTAAACACTTTAGAAAAATGTTGGTTCACCACCATAATTAGTTATGGATTATTTTCCACATGATGAACATTATATTTTTCATGTTTGTGAATTCCTGAAATTCACATATAGTTTGAGTTTGAATTGAAATGGAATTTAAAATAGATATGGAATCAAATGTAATCAAGCAATATTTAGCAAAATGATTTAGCTTAATCTCAGGGGTTACTGTAGCTCAAAATACAGGGGTGTTACACCAACGCTATTACTTTGGAGTTTCTACAATGTTTGAGGGATTTTAATCCTTTTCTTATGTGCTTTGTAGATCGCATGTTGTCCTTTGAACGTTTAGCCTTGGCAATCATTGTTTGATTGTCATAGATCATAAAGATAGCCATGACTGGCTTATCAACCACTGGAAAATCCATTCGAAGCACTCAAATCCATTCTTCTTCGACGCATGATGTGTCTAATGTTCTGAGTTCTACTTCCATAGTCGATCTCGTTAAGATTTTCTACTTGCAATACATCTAGGAAACAACAACACCACCACCAAGTGTAAACACATATCCACTTGTGGCTTTCATCTCATCAGTATCAGATATACAATTTGAATCACTATACCCTCAAGTACCGTGGAGTACCTAGAATAGTGAATTCCATAGTTCATAGTACCTTGCAAATAACGTATGACTCGCTCAACCGCATGCAAGTGCACACCTCTCAGATTGGAAAAAACCGACTTAGTTTGCACATAGCAAATGATATGTCAGGCCAAGTAGTACAAGCTAGGTACATGAGTGAACCAATCACTTTAGAATATCTCAACTGATCTACAGTCGTGCCTCCGAATTTTCTAATCTGTGCTAGGATCATATGGTGTTATAGAAGGTTTGTAGTCCGAATATCCAAAACGGCTCAACTTCTTCTCAACATATAGTGGGATTGCAAAAGTGTAATTCCACCCTCATTATCTCTCAGTAGCTTGATGTTCAAGATAAAATCAGCCACACCCAGGTATTTCACATCTCAAAGTTATGAGATAGAAAAGCCTTGACCTTCTCAATGACTTTGAGGTGGGTCCTAAATATCAATATGAATTGACATACATACACAATATAAGTCCTTCGCCCACACCATAGTGATAGTATACACATTTGTCAGTTGGATGTAAATTTCCTCGTCTAGCTCTCTATTAAGAAAAGTCGTCATAACGTCCATCTGATGAAAGAGCAAAGGGCAGGGTGCAATCGCCTAATCATCAACTCAGATAATCTAGAGGTGATTGAGACCATGCAGGATGGAGGACAGTCAACGGGTGCGGCAGCGGCAATTTTCGATGACTGCTTCCACTACGCATGTGATTTTATCATGACTAGATTCGAACATTGTAATAGAGAGGCAAATAGAGTAGCACATGAACTTGCTAGATTAGCTAGATTTTCTTCAACTTCAGATTGGTTTGAGGAGCCTATCAATGAAATTGTACTCATCCTCACAAACGATGTACTTGTTATTTCTAATGAATAAAGTTTCGTTTTATTTCGAAAAAAAAGTATTTAAGAAATCTTCTTCTCCTGTCTGGTTATAACCCTTGGCCACAAGCCTAGCCTTGTACTTCTGAACAGTACCATAGGCCTAAGGTCCTTTTTGAACACCCACTTACGTCCCAATGGTTGGAAACCATAAGGACGATACGTGATTTCCCATGTCCTGTTAGCCAAGATGGAACCCATCTTGCTATGGACCACATCCTGCCAGTAGTCAGCATCCGGTGATGCATAAGCTTCCGAGATGGAACCGAAAGTGTCGTTATTCACAATGTACACAAGGAAATCATCACCAAGGACTTTGCATTCCTCTATCTCTTGCTCCAAACAGGAGCTTCCTCATCATCCTCCGTGAAACTTTCATCACTTTTGTACTCATAGTATTCCATCGGAATGGCAAGTTCAGGAGTCTCATCAGATTCCAGTCTAGAAGTGCTTATATATCTCTCATGAGGAAAATATCCTCAAAGAATGTAGTATCTTTAGACTCCATGATCGTACCGACCTTCACGTCGTGTACATCAGATTTCACCACTAGAAATCTATGGCCAACACTATGCTTTGCATGGCCCAGAAAAACGCAGTCCATAGTCTTTGGTCCCAACTTGCACTTTTTGGCAATTGACACATTGACTTTCGCCAAACAACACAAGTGCGCAAGTAAGACAGTGTAGTTCTTTTCTTTTCCCATTGCTCATACGGAGTAGTCTCATTATCCTTCGTGGGTACTTTACTCAGGACATGACATGATGTCAATATAGCCTCCCCCACCATGTCTTGGATAAATCCGATGTATCTAACATGGCGGTAACCAAATCTATTAGTGTATGTTTTTTTTGTTCGGCAACCCCGTTTAACTGGGGTGAATAGGGAGGTCCTCTCACGAATAATACCAGGTTCCACATAGAATAAATCAAACTCATTAGAAAAGTACTCTCCACCATGATCAGACCAAACTCGTTTTATTTTATTTTCAAGTTGGTTCTCAACTTCCGCCTTATAGATTTTGAAGTAGTGTAGAGCCTCATCCTTAGCATTTAATAAATACACATAGCAGAATCTAGTGGAATCATCAATCAATGTCATGAAATATTTATTTCCACCTATAGTCAACACACCATTCATCTCTCACATACCTAAAAGTATGAGCTATAGTGGTGCCAGGTGTCTCCCCTTCGCAGGCTTGTGAGGATTACGAGGTTGCTCTGCTTGGACACATGAATGGCACTTAGAGCCTTTGGCTAAAGTGAAACTCGGGATTAAATCCATCTTAGCTAGCCGCATCATACAACCAAAATTAATGTGCCAAAAACATGAATGCCAAACCTCAGATTCGTTCACGCTAGAATTAATTTGGTGTTGGGAAACATTGCATGGAAAACAAAAAAAATTCTACACACACGCAAAATCTATAAAGGAGATGCATAGCAACAAGGGGGAGAGTGTGTCTAAGTACCCTCATAGACCGTAAGCAGAAGAGTTTGACAACACGGTTGATGTAGTCGAACTTTCTTTGCGATCCAACCGATCGAACACCAAACGTACGACACCTCCGCACTCAGCACACATTCAACTCGGTGACGTCCACGCCTTCTTGATCTAGCAAGACGGCGAGGTAGTGGATGAGTTCCGTCAACATGACTGTATGGTGATGATAACCCACAAGTATAGGGGATCACAACAGTTTTTGAGGGTAGAGTATTCAATCCAAATTTATTGATTCGACACAAGGAGAGCCAAAGAATATTCTCAAGTATTAGCAGCTGAGTTGTCAATTCAAACACACCTGAAAGATTTAATATCTACAACAAAGTATTTAGTAGAAAAGTAGTATGGAAGTAACGATAACGGTGGCAAAAGTAACAGTAGCAGTTTTGTAGCCATCGTAACAGTGGCAACGGAGAAGTAACTAAGCAAGCATCAATATGAAATGAGCTCGTAGGCAATGGATCAGTGATGGATAATTACGTCGGATGGCATTCATCATGCAACAGTTATAACATAGGGGGACACAGAACTAGCTCCAGTTCATCAATATAATGTAGGCATTTATTCCAAATATAGTCATATGTGCTTATGGAAAAGAACTTGCATGACATCTTTTGTCCTACCCTCCCGTGGCAGTGGGTTCCTATTGGAAACTAAGGGATATTAAGGCCTCCTTTTAATAGAGTACCGGACCAAAGCATTAGCACTTAGTGAATACATGAACTCCTCAAACTACGATCATCACCGAGAGTGGTCCCAATTACTGTCACTTCAGGGTTGCCGGATCATAACACATAGTAGGTGACTATAACTTGCAAGATAGGATCAAGAACACTCATATATTCATGAAAACATAATAGGTTCAGATCTGAAATTATGGCACTTGGGCCCTAGTAACAAGCATTAAGCATGGCAAAGTCATAGCAACATAGATCTTAGAACATAATGGATACTAGGGATCAAACCCTAACAAAACAAACTCGATTACATGGTAAATCTCATCCAACCCATCACCGTCCAGCAAGCCTACGATGGGATTACTCACGCACGGCGGGGAGCATCATGAAATTGGTGATGGAGGATGGTCGATGATGACGATGGCACGGATTCCCCTCTCTAGAGCCCTGAACGGACTCCAGACCAGCCCCTCCCCCCCCCCCCGAGGAAGAACAGGGCTTGGCGGCGGCTTCGTATCATAAAACATGATGAATCATTCTCTCTGATTTGTTTATCCCCAAACGTGAATATATAGAGGTGGGGTTGAGGTCGGTGGAGCTCCAGGGGGCCCACGAGGCAGGGGGCGCGCCCCCACACTCGTGGCCAAGGTGTGGGCCTCCTTCTATTTATTATTTCCCCGGTATTTTTTATTAATTCCAAAAAGTGACTCCGTGAAGTTTCAGGTCATTCTAAGAACTTTTATTTCTGCACAAAAATAACAAAAAGGCAATTCTGCTGAAAACAGTTTCAGTCCGGGTTAGTTCCATTGCAATCATGCAAATTAGAGTCCAAAACAATGGGAAAATGGTTTGGAGAAGTAGATACATTGGAGATGTTCCAACTCCCCCAAGCTTAAACCTTTGCTTGTCCTCAAGCAATTCAGTTGACAAACTGAAAGTGATAAACAAAAACTTTTACAAACTCTGTTTGATCTTGTTGTTGCAAATATGTAAAGCTAGCATCCAAGTTTTCAGCAAAGATTATGAACTAACCATATTCACAATAACATTTAGGTCTCACATTTACTCATATCAATGGCATAATCAACTCGAGTAATAAAATAAATCTCGGATGACAACACTTTCTCAAAACAATCATGATATGATATAACAAGATGGTATCTTGCTAGCCCTTTTTGAGACCGCAAAACATAAATGCAGAGCACCCCTGAAGATCAAGGAATGACTAGACATTGTAATCCATGGTGAAAAAGATCTAGTCACAGTCATACTCAATATCAATTAATAACAATGCATACAAATGAAAGTGATGCTCTCCAACTGGTGCTTTTTATAAGAGGATGATGACTCAGCATAAGAGTAAATAGATAGGCCCTTCGCAGAGGGAAGCAGGGATTTGCAGAGGTGCCAGAGCTCAAGTTTTGAAACAGAGATAAATAATATTTTGAGCAGCATACTTTCATTGTCAACATAACAACCAAGAGATCTCGATATCTTCCATGCTACATACATTATAGGCGGTTCCCAAATAGAATTGTAAAGTTTATACTCCCCCACCACCAACAAGCACATTCCACGGCTAGTCTGAAGCAACAGGTACCGTACAACTAACAACAATCCCAGGGGAGTTTTGTTTGCAATTATTTTTATTTGAGCATGGGACTGGGCATCCCGGTTACTGACCATTTTCTCGTGAGTGATGAGCGATGTCCACTCATCGTGAGAATAATCCACCTAGCATGGAATATATAGACAACCCTAGTTGATACATGAGCTATTCGAGCATACAAAACATAATTTCATTTGAAGGTTTAGAGTTTGGCACATGAAAATTTACTTGGAACGACATGTAAATACCGCAATAGGTAGGTATGGTGGACTCATATGGAACAACTTTGGGGTTTATGGAAGTGGATGCACAAGCAGTATTCCCGCTTAGTACAGGTGAAGGCTAGAAAGAGACTGGGAAGTGACCAACTAAAGAGCGACACAGTCATAAACATGCATTAAGATTAACCAACAATGAGTGCAAGCATGAGTAGGATATAAATCACCATGAACATAAATATCGTGGAGGCTATGTTGATTTTGTTTTAACTACATGCGTGAACATGTGCCAAGTCAAGCCACTCGAATCATTGAAAGGGGATACCACCCTATCATACTACATCACAACCATTTTAATAGCATGTTGGCACTCAAGGTAAACCATTATAAACTCCTAGCTAATTAAGCATGGCATGAGTAACTATAATCCCTAATTGTCATTGAAAACATGTTTCAGTCATAATAGGCTGAATCAGGAACGATGAACTAATCATATTTACAAAACAAGATAAGTCAAGTTCATTCTAGCTTTTCCTGATCTCAATCATTGCATCATATATCGTCATTATTGCCTTTCACTTGCACGAACGAACAGTGTGAATAATAATAATAGTGCACGTGCATTGGACTAAGATGGAATCTACAAACATTTATTTCAAGGGAGAAGACAAGGTAATGTGGGTTCTTTGTTAAATAAACAATAATGCATATGAGAGCCACTCATCATTTTCATCGTGGTCTTCTCCTCTCGACCCCCAAATAAAAGAAAAGAATTTCAAAGAATGAGAAAAGCTATTTACATGGGAAAGCTCCCAACAATAAAAAGAAGAATGGGAAATCTTTTTGGGTTTTCTTATTTAGTACTACTACTACGAGCATGGAAAGTAAACTAGCTAAAAGCTACAACTATTTTTTTGTTTGTTCTCAAAGTTTTTCAAAAACACACAAGAAGAAAGCAGGAAAATAAAATAAACTAGCATGGATAGTACAATGAAAAAGTATGAACACCGAAAACTAGAATGACTATGTGAACATGAATGTAATATCGGTGAGAAATACGTACTCCCCCAAGCTTAGGCTTTTGGCCTAAGTTGGTCTATGCCCATGGATCAAAGTAGTCCTCTCTGGTGTACTGAGGAGGATCCTCGGGGTGCCACTGGTTAGCAAGCTCCCACGAATCCCATTGATAAATAGACTTCTGATATGGATCAGGAGATGGCTCAGGCTTAGGCTCTGGGGACCGTGTTCGCTCCCAGTATGCATAAATGTCATCGGGCAGGATGAGGTATGTGCCTGAATGTATGTTAAACAAAGAAGGTGCGGGCAAGGTAATAATCTGACAAGTACTTTTACTAAGTACCAAGTTATAAATAAGTCTCTTGTCCTTATCATCACCAATAAAATCATGTGCTACCATACTTTTATAGTCCAAGAAAATAGTGGGCAACACCTTTTCTTCTTTCTCATAATGTCTAATAGGTATCCCAAAATATTTAGCAAGACGAGAAGCAAAGATACCTCCAAAAATGGGGCCCTTTGTATGGTTTAGACTCAACCATTTAGCAACCGTAGCGCCTAAACTGAAAGTTCTATCACGAAGTAAAGGGATGGCGCAAAATGGCAAGATCAGGAGCACTGAGGCCCCCACTGTTCCTGCGACCAATTAAAAATCTATAGCAAATATTGCATAGTAACGTAGAACATGAAAATGTATACTAGTAGTTCTTGCATCTGACACATTTCTATTTCCCCCTGCAGAAATTTTATCAATAAATTCTGCCACATCACTAGGATGTGGTTCCTCGACGCTGCCCTCAAAGGAAAACTTGCAAACCATACAAAAATCATAAAGTGACACCTCCTTGAACTCATCATATAAATAAAAATCTACCAAAGGTGGTGATCTCCTAGCATGGAAATTAAAATTTTGCATGAAAGTATTAGTGAGTAGGAGGTATTGATCGCACTTATCATGGATGAATTCAGTGATGCCTGCATTCTCAGCCAAGTAATAAAAGTCTTCATAAATTCCTGCGGCCCTCAAGAATGCATCCCAAGGCCATTCACATGGCCAAACCTCCGTGGTGCGGGGAAGGTTGTACTTGGGCTTTTTATTCTCTTCGTTCTGCTTTTCCTTCGAACTTCAGCTCGAGGAGCCTCTCAACAATCTCTTCAACATTTTCTTCCTTTGATTTTTTTTTGAAATTTTTAGTGACCCAAGATAAACGTGAACCAAACTCAACAAGATTGATAGCAAATACTCCCACAAGTGCCTAGAGGCTATATCATGCATTAAAACTACTTTGGACCATATAAATTTGACATGCAAGCTCAGGAACAGGGTCACCTCAGCAGCAAAAATTTGCAATAAATAAACCACTGGAACAAAAACTAATTGGACCATTAGAGGAGTCACATACCGAAGAACAATCCCCCAAAGCAGTTTTGTGAATGGACTTTGAGCAAGGAGATCAAAAATGGCAGAAAAACGAGCAAGAACACGAGTTTGAGATATGGGATGATTTTTTCTAGAGGAAGACGAAGTGTGTGGATGCTGGAATAAGTGGAGGGGGTCATGTGGGGCCCACGAGGTAGGGGGCGCGCCCTCCACCCTCGTGGCTAACTGGTGGGTCCCCAGGTGTGTTCTAAGTGCCAGAATATCTCAAATATTCTACAAAAATTCATACTCAATTTTTAGGGCATTTGGACAACTTTTATTTTCGGGGTATTTTCTATTGCATGGATAATTCAGAAATAGACAGAAAATACTAATTTTGCTTTATTTATTCTAAGTAATAGAAAGTAAAAGGGGGATACAGAAGGTTGTGCTTTCTAACTTCATCCATCTCATGCTCATCAAAAGGAATCCCCTAACAAGGTTGATCAAGTCTTGTTAACATACTTATTCCGAATAACATGAAACCGGAGGATTTTTGAATAACACTATGTTACCTCAACGGGGATATGCATGTCCCCAACAATAAGAATGTCATATTTCTTTTTGACAGTAGGAAGAGGGGATTCAAAACCTCAAATAGTAATAGTTGGAAATTTTCCAATAGAGTTGATACTATGAACTTGAGGTTGTTCCTTCGGAAAGTGTACCTATGCTCATTACCATTAACATGAAAAGTGGCATTGCCTTTTTTGCAATCAATAATAGACCCTGTAGTATTCAGAGAGGGTCTGCCAAGGATGATCAACATATTGTCGTCCTCGGGAATATCAAGAATAACAAAGTTCGTTAAAATAGTAACGTTTGCAACCACAACAGGCACATCCTCACAAATACCGATGGGTATAGCAGTTGATTTATTAGCCATTTGCAAAGAGATTTCAGTAGGTGTCAACTTATTCAAATCCAGTCTATGGTACAAGGAGAAAGGCATAACACTAACACCGGCTCCAAGATCACATAAGGCAGTTTTAACATAGTTTGTTTTAATGGAGCATGGTATAGTTGGTACTCCTAGATCTCCTAGTTTCTTTGGTATTCCACCCTTAAACGTATAATTATCAAGCATGGTGGAAATTTCAGCTTCCGGTATCTTTCTTTTATTTGTAACAATATCTTTCATATACTTAGCATAAGGAGGCATTTTAAGCATATCAGTCAAACACATACGCAAAAAGATAGGTCTAATCATTTCAGCAAAGCTCTCAAAATCCTCATCATCCTTTTTCTTGGATGGCTTAGGAGAAAAAGGCATGGGTTTCTGAACCCATTGTTATTTTTCTTTACCATACTTCTTAGCAACGAAGTCTCTATTATCATAATGTTGATTCTTTCATTGTGGGTTATCAAGATCAATAGCAGGTTCAGTCTCTACATCATTATCATTACTAGGTTGAGCATCAACATGAACATCATTATTAACAATATCACTAGGTTCATGTTCATCACCAGATTGTGTTTCAACATCAAAAATAGAAATATCATTGAGATTCTGAGGTGTGTCAATAACAAGTTCACTAGAAGCATGCAAAGTCCTATCTTTATTATTTTTCTTTTTATTAGAAGGACTAGTTGTATCAATATTAATTCTCTGAGAATCTTGCTCAACTCTCTTAGGATGGCCCTTAGGATACAAATGTTCCTGGGTCATTTTTCCACCTCTAGTCATAACTCTAACAGCATTATCATTGTTCTTATTATTTAACTCATTGATCAAATCATCTTGTGCCTTAAGTACTTGTTCTACTTGAGTGGTAACCATGGAAGCATGTTTACTAATACGCTTAAGATCACTTTTAACTCTAAACATATAATCACTCAAGTTTCAACCATATAAGCATTACGTTTCAATTGTCTACCAACATAAGCATTGAAGTCTTCTTGTTTAACAATAAAATTATCAAACTCGGCCAAGCATTGACTAGCATACTTAGTAGACAGAATTTCACCCTTATCAAATCTTTAGAGAGAATTTACCTTTACTACCTGTGTCTGGTTATCAAGGCCATGTATTTCTTCAATAGGTGGTAAATTCTTAACATCTTCAGCTTTAATACCTTTTTCTTTCATAGATTTCTTTGCTTCTTGCATATCTTCAGGACTGCGAAATAGAATACCCCTTTTATTCGGAGTTGGCTTAGGAGTTGGCTCAGGAAGTGTCCAATCATTATCATTACTCAATATATTATTCAATAGCAATTCAGCTTGCTCAATAGTTCCTTCCTTGAAAACACAACCAGCACAACTATCCAGGTGGTCTCTGGAAGCACCGGTTAGTCCATTATAAAAGATATCAAGTATTTCATTTTTCTTGAGAGGATGATCAGGCAAAGCATTAAGTAAATGGAGAAGCCTCCCCCAAGCTTGTGGGAGACTCTCTTCTTCAATTTGCACAAAATTAAATATTTCCCGTAAGGCAACTTGTTTCTTATGAGCGGGAAAATATTTTGCAGAGAAGTAGTAAATCATATCCTGGAGACTACGCACACAACCAGGAGCAAGAGAATTAAACCATATTTTAGCATGACCCTTTAACGAGAAAGGAAACAATTTAAGAATATAGTAATAGCAATTTTTTTCCTCTTGAGTAACTAGGGTGGCTATATCATTCAATTTAGCAAGATGTGCCACAACAGTTTCTGATTCATAGCCATAGAAAGGATCAAATTCAACCAAAGTAATTAACTCGGGATCGATAGAGAATTCATAATCCTTATCAGTAACACAAATAGTTGAAGTAGCAAAAGCAGGGTCATACTTCATTCTAGCATTCAAAGACTTTTGTTTCAGCTTAGCTAACAGATTCTTAAGATCCAATGTTGAGGATATCGCTTACCATTATCGTTTCAGTTGGCTGGGGATTAGAGACTAATCAGAAATCGGATGATTAATCGATTTTATCAGTTGGCTATTAATCGGATATTTTTTGCAAATCCCATGTCCCCAACACTAAAATACGCTATATTCAACACCAAAACAATATTGGACACAAGTGTTACCTTGATTCCTAGAATATGAATCCTCGTATAATGACAAACAAAATAGAACAACAGTTCATATTGTGTAACAAGGTCCACAATACACAAATAAACATAGTTTTTGCAAACATAGTGCTACGAATAGGTCTGATCTATCGTTAGATTCCCGATAAATCGCTTGTCAAAGTAATAAATTGGCCCAAAAGATAAACGGTGATGATAAGGCATAATCTTATCGGTCACCCCCTTGAGTAGCGATAAATCGGAAGATTAATCGCTGAATCGGAAGATTTTTTTTTAATAGTGTTAAGATCATATCTATCATTGCAAGCATAGAAGTCTCCAGAAGTTTCTTCATCCATAACATAACCCTCAGGTAAAACAGGCAATACATATCTAGGGGGAGAATCTTCATCATCACTTCCATTAATATCACCAGTTTTAGTAATTTCATTCTCTCTAATCCTAGCAAGTTGTTCATCAAGAAATTCACCTAATGGCACATTATTATCAAGCAGAGAAGTAGTATCCTCATAAGCATCATGCATAGTTGAAGTGGCATCATCAATAACATGCGACATATCAGAATCAATAGCATGTGTAGGTGTCGCAAGTTTACTCAAAACAGAAGGTGAATCAAGTGCGGAGCTAGATGGTAGTTCCTTGCCTCCCCTCGTAGTTGAGGGAAAAATCTTGGTTCTCTAATCTTTCAAATTCCTAATAGTGATCAACAGATATAAATCCAAGGTCACTCAGAGAAAAGAGCTATAATCCCCGGCAACGACGCCAAAAAAAGGTCTTGATAACCCACAAGTATAGGGGATCGCAACAGTTTTCGAGGGTAGAGTATTCAACCCAAATTTATTGATTCGACACAAGGGGAGCTAAAGAATATTATCAAGTATTAGAAGCTGAGTTGTCAATTCAACCACACCTGAAAGACTTAATATCTGCAGCAAAGTATTTAGTAGCAAAGTAGTATGGAAGTAATGGTAACGGTGGCAAAAGTAACAGTAGCAATTTTGTAGCAATCATAACAGTGGCAACGGAGAAGTAACTAAACAAGGATCAATATGAAACTAGCTCATGGGAAATGGATCAGTGATGGATAATTATGTTGGATGGCATTCATCGTGCAACAGTTATAACATAGGGTGACACATAACTAGCTCCAGTTCATCAATATAATGTAGGCATGTATTCCGAATATAGTCATGCGTTCTTATGGAAAAGAACTTGCATGAAAACTTTTGTCCTACCCTCCCGTGGCAGCAGGGTCCTATTGGAAACTAAGGGATATTAAGGCATCCTTTTAATAGAGTACCAGACCAAAGCATTAGCACTTAGTGAATACATGAACTACTCAAACTACAGTCATCACCGGGAGTGGTCCTGATTATTGTCACTTCGGGGTTGCCGGATCATAACACGTAGTAGGTGACTATAACTTGCAAGATAGGATCAAGAACACTCATATATTCATGAAAACATAATAGGTCCAGATCTGAAAGCATGGCACTCGGGCCATAGTGACAAGCGTTAAGCATGGCAAAGTCATAACAACATCAATCATAGAACATAATGGATACTAGGGATCAACCCTAACAAAACTAACTCGGTTACATGGTAAATCTCATCCAACCCATAACCGTCCTGCAAACCTACGATCGGATTACTCATGCATGGCGGTGAGCATCATGAAATTGGTGATTGAGGATGGTTGATGATGAAGATGGCGACGGATTCCCCTCTCCGGAGCCCCGAAGGAACTCCAGATTAGCCCTCACGAGGAAGAACAGGGTTTGGCGGTGGCTCTGTATCATAAAACATGACGAATCCTTCTCTCTGATTTTTCTCTCCCGGAACATGAATATATAGAGTTGGAGTTGAGGTTGGTGGAGCTCCAAGGGGCCCACGAGGCAGGGGCGTGCCCTAGGGGGGCTTGCCCCCACCCTTATGGCCAGGGTGTGGGCTCCCTTCTGTTTATTTTTTTGATACTGTTTTTTATTAATTCCAAAAAGTGACTTTGTGAAGTTTTAGGTCATTCCAAGAACTTTTATTTCTGCACAAAAATAACTCCATGGCAATTCTGCTGAAAAAAACGTCAGTCCGGGTTAGTTCCATTCAAATCATGCAAATTAGAGTCCAAAACAAGGGAAAAGGGTTAGGAAAAGTAGATACATTGGGGACGTATGAGGTGATGGTGATGGTGAAGTTATCTCCGCAGGGCTTCACCTAAGCACTACGAAAATACGACCGGGGTGTAAACAATGGAGGGGGGCGCCACACATGGCTAAGACAATGTTTTTTGTGCTAGGCACCCCCTCCCACATATATATAGGTGGGGGTGGAGGGAGCAGCCAGGAGGCGCCCCCAAGTAGGCCAAAACCTATTTGGGGTGTTCCCCAAAGTGGCGCCCCCTTCCTTATTTGGAGTGCGGGAGGAATGAAGGAGGAGGTGCCCCCCTTTCCTTTCTCTCCTGAGGAGGGAAGGGCAGGAGGGGCCACCCCTCCCCTTTCCTTCCCCTAGGGCCAGCCAGCCAAGGGAAGGCACGCACCGGCCCCCTTGTGGGCTGGTCTGTCCCCCCTTTGGCCCATAAGGCCCATACACTTGCCGGGGGTGCTCGAAACCCCTTCCGGCGACCCATGAGTACCCAGTGCACTCCGACACTATTCTGGTGTCCGAATACCATCGTCATATATATCAGTCTTTACCTCTTGACCATTTTGAGACTCCTCGTCATGTCCTTGATCTCATCCAGGACTCCTAACAACATCCGGTCACCGAATCATATAACTCATATAACACTATATCATCAACAAATGTTAAGCGTGCAGACTCTACGGGTTCGAGAACTATGTAGACATGACCGAGACAACTCTCTAATCAATAAACAATAGCAGAACCTAGATGCCCATATTGGTTCCCACATATTCTACGTAGATATTTATCAGTCGAACCATTATGACAACATACATAATTCCCTTTGTCCATGGGAATGTTACTTGCCCGAGATTCAATCATCGGTATCTCTATACCTAGTTCAATCTCCTTATCGGCAAGTCTCTTTACTCATTCCGTAATACATCATCTCGTAACAAACTCATTAGTTATTTGCTTGCAAGGCTTCTTATGATGTGTATTACCGAGAGGGCCCAGAAATACCTCTTCGATACTCGGAGTGACAAATCCTAATCTTGATCTATGCCAACTCAACAAACACCTTCGAGGATACCTGTAGAGCATGTTTATGATCACCCAGTTACGTTGTGACGTTTGATAGCACACAAGGCCACTACTAGGGAAAAGCCTAGCAGCAGCGCGGGTTTTGGGTGTATTAGTAGCGCAGGTGGCCGCGCCACTGATACGATGCCATAGCTAACTTGTAGCAGTAGCGCGTGTTGACACACGCTACTGCTATACATGGTTAGCTGTAGCGTGCGTTGCAAATAGCGCTACTGCAAATTAGCTGTAGCGGGTCTTATACCCCGCGCTACTGCTATTACTTTTAAAAACAAAAAAAATCTTGATCCCGTGCGTGCTGTCAATGGCAGCAATGGTAAGATCTAGCGATGATTGGCGTCGCCGGAGGCATGAACGGACAGCGGAAGACCAGATCCAGCAGTGGCTGTTGGAGAGGGCCCGTTTCTATGGCAGAGCCAGGCCGCAACGTGGGCCTCCTCTTCCCGACCATGCCAGATAACTCTGGGTCATCCATGGCGACGACCTGCACGGGCATGGACATGGGAGGGTGAGTCAAACCAGAGGGAGAGAGAGAAAAGGAAAACCGAGGGAGAGAGGAAGGTGATGTAGGGAGCAACGGAGCTAGTCACCGGTGGCGAGGTGCTTCAGTGTGGTGGCGCGGGGCGGCGTCCTCCTAGACGTCGGTGGAAGACCGGAGAGCTCCTAGACGCCGGTGGCGTGAGGCGGCAGCCTCTTTCGGCACCATGGAGGAGGATGGTGCATGGGCAAGAGGTCCATGTGAGAGCGTATGGAAAGTGAGAGGGGAGAGTGGTGGAAGAGAGGAGGGATTTGGGGGAGGAGATGGGGATTCGGCCGAGGATATGGCGACTTCACCTACCTCGTACTTAGTAGTAGCGAGGGGTATAAAACCGCGCTACTACTATCAACTTTGTAGTAGCGCGGGTTTATACCCCTCGCTACTACTATGGCATGTGTCGGTGGGCACGGTAGAGACCGCTTAGTAGTAGCGAGGGTTAAAAACCCGCGCTACTACTATCAACTTAGTAGTAGGAGGGTTAAAAACCTGCGCTACTGCTAATTAGCAGTAGTGCTTCTTTTTGTGCCGCGCTGCTGCTAAGATTCTGTGTATAAGGTTTTCCCTAGTAGTGGGCATTTCTTCGGTATTCGGGAGTTGCATAATCTCATAGTCGAAGGAATATGTATTTGACATGAAGAAAGCAATAGCAATAAACTGCACGATCATTATGCTAAGCTAGTGGATGGGTTTTGTCCATCACATCATTATCCTAATGATGTGATCCCGTTATCAATTGAAAACACATGTCTATGGTTAGGAAACCTTAACCATCTATCATCAACGAGCTAGTCTAGTAGAGGCTTACTAGGGACACGATATTTGTTTATGTATTCACACATGTACTTAAGTTTCCGATCAATACAATTCTAGCATGAATAATAAACCTTTATCATGAATATGGAAATATAAAATAACAACTTTATTATTGCCTCTAGGGCATATTTCCTTCATTTGGTTCACGACTTTCTTACAGAAATCTACTAGGGAAAGGCGGAACAAGCCAGCGCAATCATACCCTTTTCCAACAAATAGTCCATATTGAGATACGACTACTTTATTGGACTTGAATACTAAGTTAAACCCTGATTTACAAGAAGGGAGCCACTAACGAGATTGTTCTTGATGGCGGGGACATGTTGCATGTTCTTTGGTTGCAACATCTTTCCCAAAGTAAACTTAATATTTATCGTGCAACCACCATGAACAATAAGCATGCGAGCCATTCCCCATCAGGACGGAGAAATCTCGTGTGACCTGGTAATTAGAGAACAAAGACATATCAGCAGACACATGAATATTTGCATATGTGTCAATCCACCATACCGAGATCCCCCATCATTGTGGCTCATAGTCACATTGATAGACTTGGAGTCCTGTCGTGGCCTTTTGTACTTGTTTGGGCACTTGTTTGCCCAATGTTGCTTTGAACCATAAGTAAAGCAACCATCTCTCTTTTTGTCTTTCTTCTTCAATGTAGTATTCTGCTGGACAATGTTCTCTCCCTTGAACATGTGGAAATTCTTCTGCACCACATTGGTACTTGAAGAGCCCTCCGATCCTTTCACATGCAAGTCCTTTGCTTTCGAGTTCTGCTCAACACTTAGATGACCGATGACATCCCCAACTGATAATTCACGTCTCAAGTGTTTGAGAGAAGTAGAAAAGTTCCTCCATCCAGGAGGGAGTTTTGCAATAATGTAACCTGTGACAAATTTGTCTGGTAATTCACACTTCAGGAGCTCCAGCTCCTTAGCGATGCATTGTATCTCATGATCCTAGTCCAGAATAGGACGGTTATTGACCATCCTATAATCATGGAGCTGCGTGATAGCATACAGTTTGCTTCCAGCATTGGTTGCGCTGAACTTAGCTTCAAGCGCATCCCACAAGTTTTTGGCAACACACATATGGAGATATGCGTCAACCAACTTGTCTCCAATCACAGTAAGAACTGCTCCCACAAAGATAGTGGTGGTCTCCCTAAACGCCTTCTCCTATTCAGGAGCAATCCTTCCTATGGGATCCACAACACTGACCCGGAATATGTTCATAGTTGTGACCCACAAGGTGATCCTCGTCTGCCAACACTTAAAAATGCTTTCCGGAAAACTTTTCTGATTTTAGTGTGGAGACAAAGTGTTGAATCAAAAAGTGCCTAAAATAAGCTTTTTCGGTTGTTGAAAATTTTAGCGCATTTTTACTAGACTAATCCATGAGTAAACAATAAGTATCACAAATACGGTATGCAACTCATACACACACCTAAGCATGTGAGCATGTACAATACATAGAATCGAAGCATCTATGAACACAACATATATGGTTAACACATGAATGAGTAAATGAGGGATGAATAGATGAAAACCTCCGGTTGGCCAGGCCAACGTGGCGACAGCATCAGCAGCCTCGGCATTGTCCGTGGACTTCTTCTTGGTGGCAGTGACGGCCATGGTGTTGATGCAGGGGTAGTACTGGAAGCAGAGGAGGACGGAGACGAGGATGGATCAGGAGCACTCGTGTCGATATGCTCCCCAAAAATCTTATTGCCGATCTCCAGGGTAGGATCTCGAACGACAGGGTTCCAGAGGCACCTGCTCTCCCGACCAACCGTGCACACAGTCGTCGAGATCAGATCGCTGGAAGTAGCACAGAGAGAGAAACAGTAGATTACATCTAGGGTTGTGCAGGAGGGAGTGAGTGAGTTAGGGTTCACTCCACAGGCCAACGCCTCCTTATATAGGCCTTTGAGTAGATGGTCCTGGAGTTAGGCCCATGACCGAGTAAGCGAATAGCGCATGGTCTAACTGTTGGAGATATGCCCTAGAGGCAATCATGTATGATGATATTTCCTATGTGTTTATAAATAAAGATAGTCCTTGGACATTATCAATGATGTGTATCAGCAAATACGTAAATTGTTTGTGGGACTATGCATTGTATGATGACTATCCTAAAAGGTCCCTAGTCGAAAGGGTTGTGTGGACGCGCAACCGACTAGACTAGCATATGACACGGTCGATGGCTTGGTCTCACTAGCCATGGAGCATTGGATGCTAACCGGATAATATGGACTCGGAAGGATCTGGTCGAATTAGACATAGTCAGATCCGAGTTGAGATAAGGTTCGAATCGGACAGACCCAACTATGAGACGCGGCGATATGTCATCTATGAGTCTCTAGTACAGCATACGTTCTATGTCCTAACACCTGAGCTGGCGCATGTACTCGGGATGGTGACAGACTTGCTTTGGGCCAACCAAACACTACTCCATGACTGGGAAGTTACAAAGGTAGGTTTTGGGCTTGTCTAGGCCCATGCTGCGAGACATGGTCGAGCAAGATGGGATTTGCCCCTCCGATCAGGAGAGATATACTCTAGGCCCCTCATGTGATCCGCCCAGGATAAGCATGGCCATGCGATGAGGATTATAAGATAATCTGGTTTGTGGTCGGCATCACTGGAACGAGAAAGAGGTCGGGCTAGCACAAGGATGACAGACTCGCCTTGAGCCCGACAACATATATCGTGTGACAAAGGGAATAGAAGTGTGATGTACAGGTTCTCCAAACCGGCTTCAAAGTATGCTTGGTGGTCGGCATGCCTTGCTAGAAGCCGCTACCAGCCGAGCAGGTCGGAGGTGATCCGACCTACGACCAAGCCAACTTGAACCTAAGGGGTCGCACGCTTAAGGGAAGGAACCTGTTGATGGGGAACACGGTAATTTCAAAAAAAAAATCCTACGATCACGAAATATCTATCTAGGTGATGCATAGCAACGAGAGGGGAGAGTGTGTCCACGTACCCTCATAGACCAAAAGCAGAAGGGTTTCAATAACACGGTTGATGTAGTCGAACTTCTTCGCGATCCTATCGATCCAAGCACCGAACGTACAGCACCTCCGCGGTCGACACACATTCAGCTCGATGACGTCCCTCATACTCTTGATCCAGTTGAGACCGAGCGGTAGTTCCATCAGCACGATGGCGTGGCAACGGTGATGATGAAGTTACCGGCACAGGGCTTCGCCTAAGCACTACGACGATATGACTGACGTGTGTAACTGTGGAAGGGGCACTGCACACGGCTAAAACAATTGTCAACTTGTGTCTATGGGGTGCCCCCTGGCCACGTATATAAAGGAGGGAGGAGGAGGAGGCCGACCTAGGAGGGGCGCACCTATAGGGGGAGTCCAACTAGGATTCCTAATTCTAGTTGGAGTCTGACGGTGTCCTGGACTAGGGGGTACTCGCCACGTCATCCCCCGATCAGTTATATTGGGACGAGGACCCCCATGGCTGTATACTCATGGGCCAGTTTGGATAGTTGCCGCATACAAGGAAGATTCCATAAGACTTGGTGATCAAGACAAGGACTCCTCCCCAACCGGCGTATTTAGCTAGGACTCTTGTTATCCTAGGCCTATGGTACATTATATAAACCGAGGCTAGGCTAGTCGATAGATGATTATATATTACTCATCATACCTCTAGGGTTTAGACCACAACATATGATCTCGAGGTAGATCAACTCTTGTAACCCCTATATTCATTATAGTCAATCAAGCAGCATGCAGGGTATTATCTCATCAAGAGAGCCCGAAGCTGGGTAAAATCCCGTGTTCATGTTACCATTGATCCTAACACGTACTGCTTGGGACCCCCTACCCAAGATCCGCCAGTTTTGACACCGACATTGGTGCTTTCATTGAGAGTTCCGCTGTGTGATCGGCGAAAGGATTAATGGCTCGACTGCAGGTCAACTACAACGTCGGTTTATTCGTCACCAGCTCGACTGGCCACCTTGGCTTGACCGAGAACTACTCCCTACCTCCGATCGTCATGTTCGGACAAGGGCCTTCACCAACATCAACTCCGATCTCTATCAAGATCATGGAGGAGTCATCCATGGAGCTCGGGGGCTCAACGTCAACATTGCCCTCGGGCTACCGTGCTATTTTTCTGGACAGCAAACTCGTATCCGCCACCACCGCCTTTTCGAGTGTCGCCTAAACGATTGCTTAGGTGGAATTATGCGGAATTAAGTCTACAACAACCCTGCAAAAATTCCGTCGAGTTCCGATGGAGGAATCTCCGGCAATCTCTGATATACTAGAGCCCTGTTGAATCTGGACGACAATCCGGACAAGTTTGGAGCGGGGTGTCCAGCATCTAGCTTGGACGTCCTTTGGAAGATCCAACCATTTATCGGCTGCGGAATTCCCATATGTACCACCTCCCAAAAATTCAGCTCGATCGGACCGTCCAAACTCCGGGAAACTTCCGATTAGTGCATCACTTTTCGGATCTGTTTTCTGCGCGAGAACGAATCCGACCCGAGTTCATCTTCCTTATGAACGGGATTTCGGACATTCTTTTTGAAGGAAGTTTTTGTATGGGGTATTGTGTTTTATTCTCAAACACATCCCATTAATATTAAAAGTATTTTTACAATACGATCTTCACCGTCGCGGGGGTATCAAACCAGCCCGACAACATCGCTCCACTGCGGCCGACCTACGTTAGACACGTCATCGCTTTGTTGAGCCGAGCTCAATTTCTTCGGATAATCATCTCGGCTAGCCGAACAATAGTTCGGCATCGCAAAGGATAAATCGTCACCAACATCGCTGCCCCACGGATTACACGGAGCGGGCACACCGGCATAACCGCACAGTCACTTCATCAAGCCAGCATTAATCACGTCACAAGCTATGACCTGCATCGGCATGGCCAAACTGTTGCTTCATCGAGCCGATTTTCAGCATGCTGAACTACTTCAACACCTCGGCTGACACATCGCCTCACCGATCTGCTTCGTCTCCTCGCCTGGACTGGGGGCTTCATCATCCCTTCATCAACTTACCTCGGAGACTCCAGCGTCACCGGCCGACCAGCTTCATCACATTAGCTGGACCACGGGCTTTGCCTCGGCAAGCCAGCCTTTGCCAGCATCGTCATGCCTTCGCTTCATCACCCATCATGCAATGGGTGTGCGGATCGAGTCCCAATTTTGCGAGTAACTTTTCTTCGAACCGCTACAACAAATAAACCAGGTGCTATTAATCCCAGCAGTTTTTGCTTGTTTCGGTTTATTTTTCCCAAGGAATTATTACTCTGCTTTGTTCCATCATCTATACACAGGTCTACCAAATGGTGGCCGCATTAACGACGGTCGCCTGGTGGTTCGGTCAGTTTCCGTGCATAGTTCGGCGAACGCCGTATCCGGAACTCGGACCGACCCGCGAATTTGGGCTTTGTCACGCCTTCACTGCGCCACGCCTTTACCACATCACGCCCTGCATCGACATTGACCTCGACGCTCAGGCCATATCTCTTTCATTATTTACTTCACTTATATTAAATAAGTAGAAGAATTTTTTTATATACATTATTATCTTTATTTGTCATTTCTTTTGGTTTGCACTATTTTACCTGTGCAGCCAATCGACTCAGACTGAGCCGTGTTGTCGCCTTGGCGCGCCGACCTGCTCCATTGCCACGGCTGGACTGGGGGCTTAATCTTCTCGGACCGCCGGACTCTCTGCTCGGCCACCTTGGGACCAGCCTGGGGGCTGGAACCCTGTCCCACATCAAGCTCGGACCGCGTCATCAATGCCGAACATATCAACCATCTAAGTTGCTTTCATGCTCAAAAACTTTCAGTCTTAAATTTTGTTCGTTTTGAACAAGCATTATACTTTTTTGGCAAAAAGTTGTTTGTGAAAAACTCCCCTGTCCAAACTTTGTTTGTGACACACATATTCCAATACCCTGTTTATTTGGGGGCTCCCTTGATGGAGCTTTTTATCTTGCATATGATTATACTTGTACGGCTTCATTCCTTGTTCGTGTATTATGCCACAATATGCACCATGTTGACTTAAGCGACTTGCAAGCTGGGTTGCCTAGCTCCTGTGCTTACCCCTACATTCCCGATTGTTCGGCTAGGGAGTAAAGGGAGCACCTCTGCGATTATCACGATCGGTTCATCCGAGCCGGACCTCAGACTGGGTGAAGCCGAAAGCTAGCGCGCTTATTGTTATTCAATTATGGTCGGCACACAACGGAACTCATGAGTACAAAAAATCTATTGCACAAGTCTCATATTAACAATGAGCACCGAAGAAAGGTATCGGTTGGGTACTATTTTCTTCGAATATGCTTCTTACACTTTATCAGTAATATAGCATAAGTTCCCTGAGCGCGCTTTGTCTGTTACAACCTTATGACCTTATTGCCTGGTTATCAGAAACACCGTCGATATTCTCGACAAGTGGAGTATACAACACTTTTCGGTCCTCGACCGAAGAGGGAGAAGCTGGCGGTCGGTTAAGATGCGTCTAAAGTTCGGGTGAACACATATATGATATGAGTACTTTGGTACATACAATCATTATACATAAAATTCTTTTTACCCAAGTCACTTGGGGGCTCTTAAATTTATGTGAGCTGTTTCATAATAAGTGTTCTTCTTCCTAGTTGTTGCGAAGTCTTTTTCTATCACTCCTTTTTTCGACGCAAGTGTGTGGTCAATAGCCCGATTTCCCTCTCATCCACCTTCGGGATAGGAGGTTGAAGCCGTAGGCTGACCCGCTTGAAGTCTTGAGATAGGATGTGTCATCTTAAAGCACAACAGAAGCACAATTTTTTTTTCAACTTTCGGATTGGCACCGAACACTTGATCTAGTCCGGACATCGAGCTTTTACTGACGTTTTTTGGTTTTCCAATCCTATGGCACTTTTCAACTATTTGTGTGTTTTCCGCATAAGTCTCGCAGTGCAACGCCGGACACCTTTAGAGATTCGACAAAAAATCTCGGATATTGCTATATATGCATCGGTTTCAAATTGTGTCTTCGGCCGATAGTTGGGTTGCCCGGCTCCTGTGCTTGCCTCCTACATTCCGCTCTGTTCGGTTAGGTGTGCAAAAGGAGAACCACTGCGATTGTGCTTCCATCTCGCATGGTTAAGCACCTCGGTGGAGAAAGCCGAAAACTGACTGTCACAATAAAGCATAAACCGGTCAGCGATCCGATGACTATATTAAATGACGGGCCGTTCATCACATTGGCCGAAGTGTTTACGGCTTGACCTCGGTTGTCGCCGAACACTAAGCGGGGGGCTACTTGCTGGCCTCCCAACTTTAAGCTCCTATGACTAAGTGAAAGTTATAAAGCCCGCATATCTGATTGCCTCGTTTCCGCCAATACAACCGCCTTCGTGCACCGAGATGTCGTCTAAGGGTTGTTTTATTATTCCGGAAACACCCTGCGTAGCATCTACAAGGGGGTAGAAGCCGACGATGGGCCACTTTCAGATTATAAACGGTCGCAACGGGAGTGAAAATTTGGGTTCATCTAGACCATAGAGTTTGGAAGCTTTTCCCGAACTAAATCCTCAATATTTTCCTCCCACATTGATCGGAGCTGAGGTTTCATGATCCTGCTTAGCATGACAACCCAAAGACAGGAACCGATAGCGGGACTATTTTCTTTGGATGATGTTTCTTATGTTAAACAATAATATAATATGTCTCTCTGCGTACCTTTGTTTATAAAACCGTATGGCCGGATTGCCTTGTTTGCCACAAATCTTTGTCCGCATAAAGGCTTTATAAAGTGGGACAAACACTCCCTGGCTACTGGCCGAGGAGGTTGAAGCCGATGGCCGGTCGACAAAGTTTTGTACAATGCGGATGCGAGCATTGATGATGCAAAGTACTTGGATACATAGAATAATTACACATAATTTGTGATTTTACTTTGGATATCGATCCTTAATTCGGCCACCCGTGCCCACATTAAGGCTCGGGGGCTACTAGGCTTCGTGCTTATTATTTACAAATATTAAAGGGGTACATCGATCCCCTGATCTGGTGTCGCCACCCGACCAGTGTCTCGGGGGCTACTGCATTGCATGTCCAACGCAGAAAATTTAAAGTGCAATATAGTTTTTGAGGAGATTATTATCCTCAGGTCGGTCAGCTGCACCCAACCTGAGTCTCGAGGACTTTGCACACCACGTTTCTATTCCTATGTATGCTGCCGAGCTAGGAGTTGATCCTCAGGCCAATTTTGCGCATCGACCTGAGTCTCAGGAGCAACTAGGATCAGCGGTTTCATGTTTTCCTTCAGGTGCATCTTGGGTTTTATACCGACGCACCACCTCGGGAGCAGTCCGGCATTAAGCTCGGGTGCCAGTGGCTGGCTCCATAGAGGGCATTTCCGGCATTAAGCTTGGCTAAACTCCTTCAACTTTTTGAACCCAGATGACCTATGACATCTCGGATATAGTCCAGCGTTGGAGCTTGGACACATTGCGGCGTTAGAGCTTGGATACATTCCGGCATTGGAGCTTGGAAGCAGTCCGGCGTTGGTGCTTGGCTGCAAAAGATACCTTGAATGCAATCCGGCGTTGGAGCTGGGATGCAAGAGGACTCTGCCGCCCGGGAATAACTTCAAACCAGAGGTGTGGCATATTAATAACAAGGCATTGATAAAGGCCGGAAACTTAAAGGGGCACCTCGAGTACCCGACATATAAACTCTTCGGATTTACTTCGTGATCCTCAAGATCGGAGATGAGAAGATTTGTTGAACCAGTTTTCAAGACCGATGACCGAAGATGAAGAACAGTTCAAAAGAATCGAGGAGCGTCCCCAACTTGAAGACCGGTTCAGGGGGCTACTGACGGTGTCCTGGACTAGGGGGTACTCGCCAGGTCATCCCCCGATTAGTTAGATTGGGCCGAGGACCCCCATGGCCGTATACTCATCGGCCAGTTCGGACAGTTGCCGCATACAAGGGTGATTCCACAAGACTTGGTGATCAAGACAAGGACTCCTCCCCCACCGGCGTATTCTGGTAGGACTCTTGTTATCCTAGGCCTCTGGTACATTATATAAACCGAGGCTAGGCTAGTCGATAGATGATTATATATTACTCAGCATACCTCTAGGGTTTAGACCACAACATATGATCTCGAGGTAGATCAACTCTTGTAACCCCTATATTCATTATAGTCAATCGAGCAACATGTAGGGTATTATCTCATCAAGAGAACCCGAAGCTGGGTAAAATCCCATGTTCATGTTACCATTGATCCTAAGACGCACTGCTTGGGAACCCCTACCTGATATCCGCCGGTTTTGACACCGACAGAGTCCCCTTCCTTTTCCAAGAGGGGAGAGAGGGGAAGGAGTAGGAGAGGGAGAAGGAAAGAGAGGGGTGCACCGCCCCCTCCCTAGTGCAATCCGGACTTGCCATGTGGGGGGGGGGGGCGCACGGCCACCCCTTGAGGCCCTTCTCCTTTCCAGTATGGCCCATTAAGGCCCACTACTTCCCCCGGCGAATTCTCGTAACTCTCTGGTACTCCGAAAAATACCCGAATCACTCGGAACCTTTCTGATGTCCGAATATAGCCTTCCAATATATCGATCTTTACGGCTCGACCATTTAGAGACTACTCGTCATGTCCGTGATCTCATCCGGGATTCCGAACAACCTTCGGTAATCAAATCACATAACTCATAATACAAATCATCATCGAACGTTAAGCGTGCGGACCCTACGGGTTCGAGAACTATGTAGACATGACCGACACACATCTCCGGTCAATAACCAATAGCGGAACCTCGATGCTCATATTGTATCCTACATATTCTATAAATATCTTTATCGGTCAAACTGCATAACAACATACGTTTTTCCCTTTGTCATCGGTATATTATTTGCCCAAGATTCGATCGTCGGTATCTCAATACCTAGTTCAATCTCGTTACCGGGAAGTCTCTTTACTCGTTCCGTAATACTTCATCCCGTAACTAACTCATTAGTCACAATGCTTGCACAACTTATAGTAATGAGTATTACCGAGAGGGCCCAGAGACACCTCTCCGAAACACGGAGTGACAAATCCTAATCTCGATCTATGCCAACCCAACAAACACCTTCGGAGACACCTATAGAGCACCTTTATAATCACCCATTTATGTTGTGACATTTGGTAGTACACAAAGTGTTCCTCTGGTATTCGGGATTTGCATAATCTCATATTGTGAAGAACATGTATAAGTCATGAAGAAAGCAGTAGCAATGAAACTGACACGATCATAATGCTAAGCTAACAGATGGGTCATGTCCATCACATCATTCTCTTAATGATGTGATCCCGTTCATCAAATGACAACACATGTCTATGGTTAGGAAACATAACCATCTTTGATTAACGAGCTAGTCAAGTAGAGGCATACTAGGGACACTTTGTTTTGTCTATGTATTCACACATGAAATAAGGAAATAAATAATAACTTTATTATTGCCTCTAGGGCATTCCTTCAGTATCCCACTTGCACTAGAGTCAATAATCTAGTTCACATCATCATGTGATTTAACACCAATAGTTCACATCTTTATGTGATTAGTTCACATCGCCATGTGACTAACACCCGAAGTGTTTACTAGAGTCAACAATCTAGTTCACATCGCAATGTGATTAACACCCAAAGAGTACTAAGGTGTGATCATGTGTTGCTTATGAGAGAAGTTTAGTCAAGGGTCTACACATTCAGAGCCGTATGTATTTTGCAAATATTCTATGTCTACAATGCTCTACATAGAGCTACTCTAGCTAGTTGCTCCCACTTTCAATATGTATCAATATTGAGACTTAGAGTCATCTGGATCGGTGTAAAATCTTGCACCAATGTAACTCTTTACGACGAACTCTTTATCACCTCCATCACCGAGAAACATTTCCTTAGTACTCACTAAGGATAATGTTGACCGCTGTCCAGTGATCTACTCTTAGATCACTATTCTACCCCCTTGCCAAACTCATGGCAAGGTACACAATAGGTCTGTTACACAGCACCGCATACTTTATAGAACCTATGACTGTGGCATAGGGAATGACTTTCATTCTCTTTCTATCTTCTGTCGTGGTCGGGATTTGAGTCTTACTCAACTTTACACCTTGTAATACAGACAAGAACTCCTTCTTTGACTGATCCATTTTGAACTCTTTCAAAAACTTGTCAAGGCATTTGCTCATTGAAAAATCTTATCAAGCGTCTTGATCTATCTCTATAGATCTTGATGCCCAATATGTAAGAAGCTTCACCGAGGTCTTTCATTGAAAAACTCTTATTCAAGTATCCCTTTATGCTATCCAGAAATTCTATATCATTTCCAATCAACAATATTTCATCCACATATAATATTAGAAATGCGACAAAGCTCCCACTCACTTTCTTGTAAATACAGGCTTCTTCAAAAGTCTGTATAAAACCACATGCTTTGATCAACTCATCGAAGCATATATTCCAACTCCGAGATGTATGCACCAGTCCATAGATGGATCGCTAGAGCTTGCACACCTTGTTAGTACCTTTAGGATCGACAAAACCTTTTGGTTGCATCATATACAACTCTTCTTTAAGAAATATCCATTTAAGGAATGCAATTTTGACATCCATTAGCCAGATTTCATAAAATATGGCAACTGCTAATATGATTCAGACGGATTTAAGCATCGCTACAGTTGAGAAAATCTCATTGTAGTCAACACCTTGAACTTGTCAAAAACCTTTTTGCGACAAGTCGAGCTTTGTAGATAGTAACACTACTATCAGTGTTCGTCTTCCTCTTGAAGATCCATTTATTTAATATGGCTTACCAATCATCGGGCAAGTCCACCAAAGTCCACACTTTGTTCTCATACATGGATCCCATCTCAGATTTCATGGCCTCAAGCCATTTCACGGAATCTGTGCTCATCATCGCTTCCTCATAGTTTGTAGGTTCATCATGGTCTAGTAACAAGACTTCCAGAATAGGATTACCGTACCACTCTAGTGCGGAACGTACTTTGGAAGACCTACGAGGTTCTGTAGTAAGATCTAAAGTTTCATGATCATCATCATTAGCTTCCTCACTAATTGGTGTAGGAATCAATGGAACTGATTTCTGTGATGAACTACTTTCCAATTTTGGAGAAGGTACAATTACCTCATCAAGCTCTACTTTCCTCCCACTCACTTCTTTCGAGAGAAACTCCTTCTCTAGAAAGGATCCATTCTTAGCAACGAATATCTCGCCTTCGGAACTATGATAGAAGGTGTACCCAACAGTTTTCTTTGGGTATCCTATGAAGATGCACTTCTCTGATTTGGGTTCGAGCTTATCAGGTTGAAGCTTTTTCACATAAGCATCACAACCCCAAACTTTAAGAAACGATAGCTTAGGTTTCTTGTCAAACCATCGTCCATACAGTGTCGTCTCAACGGATTTTGACAGTGCCCTGTTTAAAGTAAATGCAACTGTCTCTAATGCATAACCCCAAACCGATAGTGGTAAATCGGTAAGAGGCATCATAGATCGCACCATATCCAATAAAGTGCGGTTACGATGTTCGGACACACCATTACGCTATGGTGTTCCAGGTGGCGTGAGCTATGAAACTAATTCACATTTTTTAAATGAAGGCCAAACTCATAACTCAAATATTCTCCTCCATGATCTGATCGTAGAAACATTTATTTTCTTGTTACGACGATTCTCCACTTCACTCTGAAAATCTTTGAACTTTCCAAATGTTTTAGACTTGTGTTTCATTAAGTAGATATACCCATATCTTCTTAAATCATCTGTGAAGGTCAGAAAATAACGATATCCGCGATGAGCATTAACACTCATTGGACTGCATACATAGGTATGTATTATTTCCAATAAGTCACTATCTCGTTCCATTGTTCCAGAGAACGGAGTTTTAGTCATCTTGCCCCTAAGGCACGGTTCACAAGTATCAAATGATTCATAATCAAGTGATTCCAAAAGTCCATCTTTATGGAGTTTCTTCATGTGCTTTACACCGATACAACCCAAATGGTAGTGCCACAAATAAGTTGCACTATCATTATCAACTTTGCATCTTTTGGCATCAATATTATGAATATGTGTATTACCGTGATCGAGATTCAATAAACCATCAATATTAGGTGTATGACCATAGAAGGTTTTATGCATGTGAACAAAATAACAATTATTCTCTGTCTTAAATGAATAACCGTATTGCAATAAACATGATAATCATATTCATGCACAACACAAACACCAAAAACATTTATTTAGGTTTAACACTAATCCTGAAAGTATAGGGAGTGTACGATGATGATCATATCAATCTTGGAGCTACTTCCAACATACATTGTCGCTTCATCCTTAACTAGTCTCTATTTATTCTGTAACTCCTGTTTCGAGTTACTAATCTTAGCAACCGAACAACTATCATATACCCAGGGGATACTATGAACACTAGCAAGGTACACATCAATAACCTGTATATCAAATATACCTTTGTTCACTTTGCCATCCCTCTTTTCCACCAAATATTTGGGGTAGATCTGCTTCCAGTGACCATTTCTTTGCAGTAGGAGCACTTCGTTTCAGGCTTAGGTCTAGCTTTAGGCTTCTTCACGGGAGTGACAACTTTCTTGCCATTCTATTTGAAGTTCCCTTTATTTCCTTTTGCCCTTTTCTTGAAACTAGTGGTCTTGTCAGTCATCAACACTTGATGCCTTTTCTTGATTCCTACCTTCGTCGATTTTAGCATCACGAAGAGCTCGGGAATCGTTTTTGTCACCCCTTGCATACTATAGTTCATCGCGAAGTTCCAGTAACTTGGTGATGGTGACTAGAGAACTCTGTCAATCACTATCTTATCTGGAAGATTAAATCCCACTTGATTCAAGTGATTGTAGTACCCAGACAATCTGAGCACATGCTCACTGCTTGAGCTATTCTCCTCCATCTTTTAGATATAGAACTTGTTGGAGACTTCATATCTCTTAGCTCGGGTATTTGCTTGAAATATTTAACTTCAACTCCTAGAACATCTCATATGGTCCATGACATTCAAAACGTCTTTGAAGTCCTGATTCTAAGCCGTAAAGCATGGTGCACTAAACTATCAAGTAGTCATCATATTAAGCTAGCCAAATGTTCATAACGTCTGCATATGCTCCTGCAATAGTTTTGTCACCTAGCGGTGCATCAAGAAAATAATTCTTCTGTGCAGCAATGAGGATAAACCTCAGATAACGGACTCAGTCCACATCATTGCTACTATCATCTTTCAACTTAGTTTTCTCTAGGAACACATATATAAAACATACGGAAGCAACAACTTGAGCTATTGATCTACAATATAATTTGCAAAATACTATCAGGACTAAGTTCATGATACATTAAAGTTCAATTAATCATATTACTTAAGAGCTCCCACTTAGATAGACATCCCTCTAGTCATCTAAATGATCACGTGATCCAAATCAACTAAACCATGTCCGATCATCACGTGAGATGGAGTAGTTTTCAATGGTGAACATCACTATGTTGATCATATCTACTATACGTTTCACGTTCGACCTTTCGGTCTCCAGTGTTCCGAGGCCATATCTACATATGCTAGGCTCGTCAAGTTTAACCCGAGTATTCTGCATGTGCAAAACTGTTTTGCACCCATTGTATGTGAACATAGAGCCTATCACACCCGATCATCACGTGGTGTCTCAGCACGAAGAACTATCGCGATGGTGCGTACTCAGGGAGAACACTTATACCTTGAACTTTTAGTAAGGGATCGTCTTATAATGCTACTGCCGAACTAAGCAAAATAAGAAGCATAAAAAATAAACATCACATGTAATCAAAATACGTGACATGATATGGCCATCATCATCTTGTGCCTTTGATATCCATCTCCAAAGTACCATCATGATCTCCATTGTTACCGGCATGACATCATGATCTCCATCATCTTGATCTTTATCGACGTGTCATCACATGGTCGTCTCGCCAACTATTGCTTTTGCAACTATTGCTATCACATAGCGATAAAATAAAGCAATTATATGGCGCTTGCATCTTATGCAATAAATAGACAACCATAAGGCTTCTGCCAGTTGCCTATAACTTCAACAAAACATGATCGTCTCATACAACAAATTATACGTCATCACGTCTTGACCATATCACATCACAACATGCCCTGTAAAAACAAGTTAGACGTCCTCTACATTGTTGTTGCAAGTTTTACGTGGCTGCTACGGGCTTAGCAAGAACCGTTCTTACCTACGCATCAAAACCACAACGATTTTTTTCCAAGTGTGTTGTTTTAACCTTCAAGAAGGACCGGGCGTAGCCACACTTGATTCAACTAAAGTTGGAGAAACAGACACTCACTAGCCACCTATGTGTGAAGCACGTCGGTAGAACCAATCTCGCATAAGCGTACGTGTAATTTCGCTCTGAGCCGCTTCATCCAACAATATCGCTGAATCAAAGTATGACATGCCGGTAAGCAGTATGACTATTATCGCCCACAACTCTTTGTGTTCTACTCGTGCATATAACATCTACGCATAGACCTGGCTTTGATACCACTATTGGGGAAAGCGGTAATTTCATAACATTTCCAACGATCACGCAAGATCTATCTAGGTGATGCATAGAAAATAGGGGAGAGTGTGTCCATGTACCCTCGTAGACTGAAAATGCAAGCGTTTCAATAACGCAGTTGATGTAGTCGAACTTCTTCGCGATCCAACCGATCCAACCACCGAATGTACAGCACCTCCGCGTTCAGCACACGTTCAGCTCGATGACGTCCCTCGTACTCTTGATCCAGTTGAGGCGGAGGGATAGTTCCGTCAGCACATCGGCGTGGCAATGGTGATGATGAAGTTACCGACGCAGCGCTTCGCCTAAGCACTATGATGATATGATCGAGGTGTGTAACTGTGGAGGGGGGCACCGCACATGGCTAAAACAATTGTCAACTTGTGTCTATGGGGTGCCCCCTGGCCACGTATATAAAGGAGGGAGGAGGAGGAGGCAGACCTAGAGGAGGTTGTCGGTGTCAAAACCGGCGGATCTCGGGTAGGGGGTCCCGATCTGTGCGTCTTAGGATGATGGTAACAGGAAGCAAGGGACACAATGTTTACCCAGGTTCGGGCCCTCTCGATGGAGGTAAAACCCTACTCCCTGCTTGATTAATATGGAAGATATGAGTAGTACAAGAGTAGATCTACCACAAGATCGTAGAGGCTAAACCCTAAGAGCTAGCCTATGATGGTATGATTGTAATTGTGATCGGTCTTCTAAGGACCAACCTCTCCGGTTTATATAGACATTGGAGAGGGCTAGGGTTTACACGGAGTTGGTTACAAGGAAGGAAATATAATATCCGGATCGCCAAGCTTGTCTTCCACGCAAAGGAGATCCCATCCGGACACGTGCCAGAGTCTTGAGTCTTGTATCTCCACGCTCCAATAGTCCGGACGATGTATATAGTCCGGCTGTCTGGATACCCCCTAATACAGGATTCCCTCAGTAGCCCCAGAACCAAGCTTCAATGATGATGAATCCGGCGCGCAGTCTTGCCTTCGGCATTGCAAGGCGGGTTCCATCTCTGAATACTCCAATGTACCTATTACGACGAACATTATCCGGCTTCTCATCAACATTGTACTCCTCGGCTTTAGTGCCTTAATAATGACCATCTCCACGTGTTGAGCGAATGCGAGGAGTCAAGGTATTTTTGCATTTGCCACCCCAGATCCTTCGGCTAGCCGTCTATTTGAAGAGACGGGGATTCTCAGATTCGAACCTCACTCTTCCCCCTTGAGCAAGCATCCAACAGAGCGCCCCGACAAAACCATTCCAACATGGCCGGCCGTCGCAGCTCTTCTGCTCGCTCCCCTTGCCCCAAGCTGGTGGACTAGGGAGAGTGTTCAGTTCCTCATAGCCGTTTGATAAAGTTACAAACCCAAGGGCTTCTCCCACCGGCGTTCATGGTCCGTGTCCAAGCCGGAATAGTCACCTATAATGGCGGAGAACAAGCGGAGAGATCCCCTAATCCATCTCCAGAGGAGCAAATATGCCTCATTCCGTATCTGTTAAGTGACGTTGGGTTTCCTATTCATCCATTCCTTCATGGGCTCCTGGAGTTCTACGGCCTCCAGTTGCACAACTTTACCCCAGCCTCCGTACTACATATAGCAGGGTATGTCGCCCTTTGTGATCTATTTCTAGGCTGCGAGGCTCATTTCGGTTTTGTGGAAGAAGCTGTTCTGCCTTTTCCCCCGCAACCAGGGAGAGTCCCTATGTCAAGTGGGTGGGGCTGAAGTATGGCGTATCGCCGAGACCGGATACCTATCCGGCACTCCCAAGAAGGCACCAGAGACCTGGGCTTCAGAGTGGTTTTATATTGACGTTGTCCCCCTTCCGAATCCAGTCCGGACAGGACTCCCCAAGTTTAGTAACGTCCCGCCGAGGGCACGTCTAAGCTGGCGCCCCCGAGGGCCCCCCGCAGGATAAAGTTATTGGCCAAGTCCGGACTAACGATAGTCGAGGTCGTGGCAATATGCATAATGCGGGGAGTGTAGCCGCTTCAATATCGGGGAAATCCCATGTGGCATTTCAATGGGGAAGGCGATGCCACCCATTGTGGTCGTAAGGGTCTGGACTCCGCCACTGCTCTGGCAAGGATACTGTCTGATCTATACAAAGGAGAAGAGGAAGACTTCCTTCATATCAAACCGCGGGACGGATTCTCCATGTACAACCCCCCAAACTCGGTAAGTCGTCATTTATTTTCTCGCTTCACTTATTGTGGTGTTCTTTCTTGAGGTTACCTGCCTCGATATTTCTGAGCAGGAACTGAGGAGGGCCGTAGAAGGAATCTCCATCCCTTCCCCGCAGCCAGAGGACCCCGAAAGGGCCCTGGATCCAGGACTCGAAGAAGACCCGGATGCAGCCGTGGAGCTTGTCGACGGGATATTTTATCGGGCGAGCCGTGATGGCGCCTCAATGGCTATTACTGCTGATTATCCTGGACTACTACCTTCGTCGCACGTAAGCCAAGCCGAAGACTCAATCCTCCGAAGAGGACTCTTTCCTGATGTCACGCCTTATCCCTGAAGTGTCGTGTTTTTGTAGAGGCGACGTTCGGAGCGCAGGGTCGAGCCCCTAGGGACCCGTCAGCCACAGGCGTCTGGATTGGGTAGGCTCAAGAGGAAGGCGGTTAGGGCCGACACGCCTCTACAGAGGTAAGGAAAAAACATGTCCTGTAATTATTGTTATTTGAAGTATAATAGCGCCCTTTACATCCTGGCAGGAAGTGGAGTATCCGGACTATATCCGGGGATCCTGCCAACCATGCCTCCACTAGTCGAGCTCTAGAACTGACTTCGAGAGAGGAGGCGGACGTAGGGCCGATGCCGTATAGTCCTCCGACAGAGGACGCAGATATGCTCTCTGCCACGAATTCCGAAGTAGAGAGCGCCATAAATCACCAGCGTCTACGGGCTATGCTTCGCAACAACATCTTTTCCGAAGAGGCATTTAATGCTTTCAATTCAGGAGACACATACATCCTGGCTGCTCAAGGCGGGCTTGCCCGGGCGACGGACTAGTATACCAGAGATATATGGGTAAGAAAGTTTCATAAGTATGTATAGCAGTAGCCCCTGAGACTTAAAATGGTTGGAACAACAGTTTTAAAGATCAATTTATGCGCAGGTTCTTGTAGATACGAATGAGCAATTGTCTCGGGAGATAGATGAGTGCAAGACCCAACTGAGGGCCACAATTGCCAAGCTAGAGGAATCCCAGAAGGCCTCATATGGTAACATTTATCTCGATTGTACGAAAATGTACCAGTTAGCAACTGGCTGGTATGACGGGTTTAACAGAAAATTCTACAGATAACCCCGGAATAAATCTGGAGGGCGGGAGAGATGACGAGTCGCATCTCCAGAGGCAACTAAAGGCTGGCGAGCGCATTCTTTATGCAAGTTAGGCAGGAGAAGAATACTCTCCATGATGCCAATGTTCAGCTGGACGTGGAATCGAAAGACATCCGCGCGCAGCTGGTAGACTCCGTGAAGGAGAACAAAAGGCTTCGCCGCGGCATTTATCGTAAGTGCCTAAACGAACTGTAGCATAGTTTGGCGAGGAAGTATATTGAAAGAGTTGTGCTTGTAGGAATGCTAACGGGTTGCCCTGAGGAGATGCCCGCCTCTGCAGGCGATTTACTGCAAGACCTCTCACAACTACACGAGCGAGCTTGGCAGGCGATGTAGGGCGTTGCGTAGGCTTTCTGGCCATCAAGCTTCTTGCCGAATGGCATGGGGGAGCTTGTGGACATGCTTCAAGGAGCACGACGGCGCTTCCGCTTGTGGAAGATGTCAGCCTATCGGCAAGGTGCGCGAGAAGCATGGGCTATGGTGAAGACGCGCTACACCAAGCTGGACCCGAACCATATGGCCGAAGTCGGACCGACAGGGCCAGATGGGCAAGAAATTCCCGTGAGTCTGGTATATGACCAGGTGGCGTTTGCCGCAAAGTATTCTCAACATGATTGTAAGCTAGATAGCTTTTTGGATGGTATAGAGGAGGAATATAGTCAGTCCAAGTGACTGTGTAATTCGATGGGCATAAGTAGCCCCTACCTAGATTAAAATCATTTGTCATGGCGGACCTTTTAGCTTCAGTCCCCGGATCCTATAGTCTGGGGTGTGTCTGAATACCCGCTCAGTTATACAAAATCGGAGTATGCGTGGAAACCAGTTGTAGGGGTCATAAGTGCTTGAACAGACAAGTACCCAACTAGTTATGTAATATTACATGGATAGTAAGAAACATCTTCCAGGGAGAGTAGTTCCGTTAAGGGTTCCTTTCCCTGGGTAAGCATGCGACAAGGCACATGTCCGGACTGCGAACCATGGCGCAGGATACAAAACTTCTGGGGATTAATGTTATGATAAATGAAGACATCTTTTGTTCACCGACCGAATATTCTCTTAAGGAAACTAGCTTTCGGCTTCACCCAGTCTGAGGTACACATCTGGCTGAACCGGCAGTAACAATCGCAGAGGTGCTCCCCTTATGCCCTAGCTGAATTAACGGGAACGTAGGGCATAAACACAGGAGCCAGGCAACCCAGCTTGGCCACATCTTAAGTCATATCGATGCATATAGTGGTGAAGAAAAGGCACACATGGAACACGCATGTGTGATGGGCAAAAAGCCCTTTAGAGTAAGTTATGTTTAACTTCCGTATAGGAAGCCCGCAGGTATTGCTTACACACATAGTGCGGCCGAAATAATCCGGGAGTCCGTACTGTATTAAATACTTTGTGTGAAGAGAAAAAGATCGAGAAAGGAAGAGGGGGGAGCATAATTAAAATGGAGGAGGTAAGGAGACGAACACTGAGTTCGACGCTAGGCGTAGAATCTCCGGAGTCTGGCCGCGTTCCATGGGTTCGGCTCGAGTCTGTTGTCGGACGCATTACGTAAGCGGTATGCTCCTCCTGTGAGAACTTTGTCGATGACGAAGGGACCTTCCCACTTGGGTTTGAGCTTGTCCTTCTTCTTCTCCGGTAAGCGTAGAATGAGCTCGCCAATATTATAAGTTTTGGCCCACACTTCTCTGCTTTGGTATCGTCGAGCCTGTTGCTGATAGAATGCGGAACGGGCCTTCGCAACGTCGCGCTCCTCCTCTAGGGCGTCCAAGTTATCCTGCCGATCTAACTCGGCTTCCTTCTCTTCGTACATGCGTACGCGTGGCGAATCATGTATTATGTCACAGGGTAGTACAGCTTCCGCGTCGTACACCATAAAAATGGTGTATATCTGGTGGTGCGATTCGGCGTGGTCCGCAGCCCCTAGAGCACGGAGTCGAGCTCCTCAACCCAATGAGTGTCCGACTCTATCAAGGATCGCACTAGTCTGGGTTTGATGCCGGTCATGATGAGACCGTTTGCCCGTTCGACCTGGCCATTTGTTTGAGGATGGTAGATGGAAGCATAGTCGAGCTTAATGCCCATTTTGCCGCACCAAGCTTTTACTTCATCAACTGTGAAATTTGATCCATTATCGGTGATGATGCTGTGGGGGACACCGTATCGGTGTACGACCCCGGATATAAAGTCTATTACTGGTCCGGATTCGGCCGCTTTCACTGGTTTGGCTTCTATCCATTTGGTGAACTTGTCTACCATGACCAATAAGTATTTTTTCTTGTGGCTTCCCCCTTTAAGGGGTCCAACCATATCCAGCCCCCAGACCACGAAGGGCCAAGTTATGGGGATTGTTTGGAGAGAGGTAGGGGGCATATTACTCTGATTGGCAAAGAGCTGGCAACCGACGCAGTGTTGGATGAGGTCATGTGCGTCTGCTCGGGCCGTCGGCCAATAGAAACCTGTACGGAAGGCCTTGCTGACTAGTGCTCAAGTCGCGGCGTGGTGCCCGCCCAGTCCGGCATGGATTTCAGCCAAGAGCTGCCGCCCTTCCTCTTCGAAGATGCACCTTTGGAGCACTCCGGTCGCACTTTTCTTATAGAGTTCCCCTTCATGGACCTTTTAAGCTTTAGAGCGCCGGACGATGCAGCGTGCTTCATTTTGATCTTCAGGGAGCTCCTGCCTATTCAGGTAGGCAAAGAAAGGCTCAGTCCACGGGGCAATGACAGCCATTATTTCGTGGGCTGACGATGTTATTTTTGGGTAGAGCCTCCGATTATGTCTGATAGTTCAGAATCTGGGGATGTATTCGGATCCGTGCTGGTATTGCCAGACTCCCCTTCCCATACCACGGATGGCTTGAACAACCTTTCCAGGAATATGTTAGGTGGGACAGGGTCGCGTTTAGCACCAATGCGGGCAAGGACATTTGCCGCTTGATTGTTTTCTCGAGCCACATGGTGGAATTCGAGCCCCTCGAACCGAGCTGACATTTTAAGGATGGCATTACGATAGGCCGCCATTTTCGGATCCTTGGCATCGAAGTCTCCGTTTATTTGTGATATAGCGAGGTTCGAATCCCCGCGTACCTCTAGGCGTTGAATGCCCATAGAGACTGCCATCCGAAGACCGTGCAACAGAGCCTCATATTCGGCTGCATTGTTAGAGTCTGTGTATAATATTTGGAGGACGTATTGGACCATGTCTCCGGTGGGAGACGTCAGGACTACGCCTGCTCCCAATCCGGCCAGCATTTTAGAGCCGTCGAAATGCATGATCCAGTTAGAGTATGCGCCGTACTCTTTAGGGAGTTCGGCTTCCGTCCATTCGGCGACAAAGTCATCTAATACTTGCGACTTGATAGCCCGCCGAGGCTTGTATGTTATGTCAAACGGAAGGAGCTCGATGGCCCATTTAGCGATCCGGCCCGTGGCATCGCGGTTATTTATTATATTGTTTAGTGGTACTTCGGAGGCCACCGTAATCGAACACTCTTGAAAGTAGTGTCATAGCTTTCGAGATGCCATGAAGACCGTGTATGCTATTTTTTGAGAGTGTGGGTATCGGGATTTGCATGGGGTGAGGACCATGGATAGGTAATAAACCGGCTTCTGTAGCGGGAATATGTATCCATCAACCTCTAGTTCGACAACGAGTACTGCGCTTTCAACTTGGTGTGTTGCAGCTATGTACATCAGCATAGGTTCGCCAATATTTGGCGCTGTTAGGACTGGATTATTGGCCAGTAAGGTCTTTATTTCATCAAGTCCGGCCGCGGCTGCATCTGTCCACAAGAAGTGTTTGGTGCGCCAAAGAAGGCGGTAAAGAGGTAATGCCTTTTCTCCTAACTTGGAGATAAAGCGGCTCAAAGAAGCCACGCATCCAGCTAGTTTCTGGATGTGTTTGAGGTCTGTTGGTAGGGGTGGGCAAAAAAAATGAGAACCGAATACCGGAGCCGAAAAAACCAGGACCGAAGCCGAAAAACCGAGGACCGAAATTGTGGTTGTTTGTTCGGTTGGCAAAACTCAAAAACTGAACATACTTCGGTTAGTTTGGTCACTAGACCAGGTTGACCGAATTCCCCGAATTGACTGAATATTGTATAAAGCCCATCAAAACGAAGCCCAGTAACCCATGCATAGGAAGCTTTTCCACCTTTTTTCTCAACGCAAACAGACACAGCCCCGCAACTTATCCCCACCGGAATCCCTAGAAAAATAAACTTCACGCACGCATATCACGCAGCGGCAGCGCCGCCGCCCCCATTTGCTCGCCTCGCTCAATCCCATCGATTCGGCCCATGGCTCGCACTCGGCGGCGGCGGCGGCAAGGCCCATGATTGCACGCGGCGGTAGCCGAAGACGCATCTGGCTCCCACGGGGCAGCAACCGAGGGTCGGAGGCCGCAGCCGGCTCCCACGCGTCGGCAGCAGAGGGCCCAAGGCGGAAGCTGGTTCCCAAGCGGCGGCGGTCGACGACGTACATGCCTCCCATGCGGCAGCAAGCTAGCGACCATCACTCCTTCACGCCGGCGGCAGTAACTCGAGAATCCCACGATTCGGTTGTTCATTGTTTCTTTGACTCAAGATTTCTTTCTTGTTACGAGGGAATTGGACCTTGATTTCTTGTTTCTTTGACTCCCAATATTTCAGTTCTCTTCGGTTATAACCGAGGACCGAACCGAACTATCGGTGCACCGAAACCTCGGTCATTGATTTTTCACATGATCAAACGGTTAGAAAATTTAGGAAACCAAATTTCAACACAAACCGAAGCACCGAACCGATCGGTTCGGCATAACCGAACGCCCAGTCCTATCTGTTGGTATAGCCAACTGCGACAAAGCTCAGATTTTTGCCGGATTAGCTTCAATTCCTCTATTGGAAACGATGAAGCCCAGCAGTTTTCCAGAGGGGACGCCGAAAACGCATTTCTTTGGATTCAGCTTGATGTCGTATGTTTGGAGGTTGTCGAACGTAAGCCTCAAGTCATCTATTAGGGTTTCGACGTGTCTTGTTTTTATGACTACGTCGTCCACGTATGCCTCCACTGTTTTGCCGATTTGCTTTTCCAGGCATGTTTGAATCATGCGTTGATAGGTTGCGCCGGCATTCTTAAGCCCGAAAGGCATAGTGTTGAAGCAGAAAGAGCCATATGGTGTTATGAAAGTTGTTGCAACTTGGTCGAACTCTGCCATCTTTACTTGATGGTATCCAGAGTATGCGTCGAGGAAACACAGCGAGTCGTGTCCTGCTGTGGCGTCGATGATTTGATCGATGCAAGGGAGGGGAAAGGGATCCTTGGGGCAAGCCTTTTTGAGGTCTTTGAAGTCGACACACGGGCGCCAGGATTTGTCCTTCTTTGGTACCATTACCAGGTTTGCCAACCAATCCGGATGTTTGATATCTCTGATGAATCCGGCCTCAAGTAGCTTGGCTAGCTCTTCCACCATGGCTTGCCGTTTGGGCTCTGAAAATCGCCTTAGGGTCTATTTGACAGGGTTGTATCCCTTTAGTATGTTAAGGCTATGTTCAGCCAATCCGCGCGGGATGCCTGGCATGTCCGATGAGTGCCAGGCGAAAATGTCCCAATTCTCGTGTAAGAAGTCTCGCAGTGCGGCATCCATAGCGGAGCTCAACTGTGTCCCGGTGGAAGCTGTCTTCGTGGGGTCCGTTGGGTGGACTTGGAACTTGACTATCTCATCTGCGGGTTTAAATGAGGTGGACTTGGGTCGCTTGTCGAGTATCACGCCGTCCCTGTCCATGGTGGCGCGCAGTGTTGTTAATTCTTCTGCTGCTAGGGCTTCGGACAGTGCTTCCAAGGCTAGTGCTGCGGTTTTGTTTTCGGCGCGGAGTGCAACGTCCGGATCACTAGCTAGAGTGATGATTCCATTAGGTCCGGGCATTTTAAGCTTCATGTACCCATAATGGGGTATAGCTTGAAAGCTTGCAAACGCGTCCCGCCCTACAAGGGCGTGGTATCCGCTGCTGAAAGGAGCCACTTGGAATGTGATTTCTTCGGACCTGTAATTCTCTGGGGTGCCGAATACCACATCGAGTGTGATTTTCCCCGCACACCGTGCTTCCCGACTAGGGATAATTCCCCTGAAGGTTGTGCCGCTTTGTTCAATGCGGCTTTTGTCAATTTCCATCTTCTTGAGTGTTTCTTCATAGATTAAGTTTAATCCGCTTTCGCCGTTCATGGGTACTTTAGTGAGCCGAAAGCCGTCCACTATTGGGCCAAGGACCAGAGCGGCTGGTGCCTGGATGGTCTGGAATTGGGGTTCGTCACTGGCATTGAAAGTTATAGCAGTGTCGTTCCACGGATTTATTTTTGCCACATGGCAGATTTCCGCGGAGCTTCGATGAGCTCGCTTGCACCTATTGTTTGAGGCGAAAGTCTCGAAGACTGTTAATACCGTATTGTGTTCCTTGGCTGGATGTTGTTCTGCTTTATGGCTTTCGAGGAGATCCTCGCCACTTTTTGCTACCTGCCGGAGTATCCAACATGCCCTAAGGCTATGGGTTGGTGTTGTATCCGGCGTAATATGAAGCTTACATGGCCCATTGAGCCATTCTTCCGACACGGTTCCACGCCCTGGGGCGGGTTTTGGTTTCTTGGGAATTGAATTGGTTGACTTACGAGAGTTCGGCCATTTAGTTCAGACAAAGGTTCTGGTGAGGGCCGTACTATCCCAAAATTCTGTTTGGGTCTTCCAGGCGCTTTCCATCGCACAGTACTTCTGTATTATGGTTGCCAAGTCCGCAAAGTGTACTATGTCATGGTGACTTATAGCATTAAGGAGTCCTTTGTTCGTGCAGTTTTTGCAGAAAAGTGAGACTATGTCCTCCTTGTGGAAGTCCTCGACCTTGTTAAGCGCAAGGAGGAATCTGGCCCAGTAATGGTGAACCGTCTCCTGGGGCTCTTGCCTGATGCGGGAGAGACAGTTTAAGTCCGAGCGAGTGTCGTTGGCTGAATCCGGATTTTGATCCGATCTAACGCCCGGGGGTACAGGAGGTTCCGAGCCTAACAGTTCGGGATCCGGAGTATTACCCAATCTCTTCGGCCCAATGCCCGATTCTAAGTCTGGGACCCGGGTCATGTCTTCCTTTGAGTAGGTGTTCGGCTCACTGAGTTCGATGATCCGGACATAATTCATCCTCAAAGTTGAGGGGCAACCTATTGTGGTTCCTCCACTACCGCTATCTCATGGGTGGCCGGCGGGGATCTAATGTCCCTTTGGTCGGGTTTAAGCCCAATCCGGTCATAGTCCGTAGCGACTCCCAAAGCGGCGATGCGATCCAAGAGCTCATTAAGGGAGGAGAGCTCAATCGGATCCATCTTTTCGGCAAGCTCTAAATTGATGTGAAGGTTATGCGTGACGACCCGAGAGGCCATCGTTGGCGCGACAGCCGATGGGGCGGCCATAATGAAGCCACCAAGTCGGAGACTTTGGCCTACAGCCAGCGCTCCCCCAGAGGTGATGTCGTCCTTGACTACGAGACGAGTCATCGAGCCTTATGGCGACGACACAGAGGAACTCTCAATGAAAGCACCAATATCGGTGTCATAACCGGCGGATCTCGGGTAGGGGTCCCGATCTGTGCATCTTAGGCTGATGGTAACAGAAAGCAAGGGACACAATGTTTACCCAGGTTCGGGCCCTCTCGATGGAGGTAAAACCCTATTTCCTGCTTGATTAATATTGAAGATATGAGTAGTACAAGAGTAGATCTACCACGAGATCGTAGAGGCTAAACCCTAAGAGCTAGCCTATGATGGTATGATTGTAATTGTGATCGGCCTTCTAAGGACCAACCTCTCCGGTTTATATAGACATCGGAGAGGGCTAGGGTTTACATGGAGTCGGTTACAAGGAAGGAAATATAATATCCGGATCGCCAAGCTTGTCTTCCACGCAAAAGAGAGTCCCATCCGGACACGTGCTGGAGTCTTAAGTCTTGTATCTCCACGCTCCAATATTCCGGACGATGTATATAGTCCGGATGTTCGGATACCCCCTAATCCAGGACTCCCTTAGAGGGGTGCGCATATAGGGGGAGTCCAACTAGGATTCCCAATCCTAGTTGGATTCCCCTTCTTTTTCCAAGAGGGGAGAGAGGGAGGGAGTAGGAGAGGGAGAAGGAAAGAGAGGGGGGCCGCCGCCCCCTCCCTAGTCCAATTCAGACTTGCCATAAGGGGGCGCACGACCACCCCTTGAGGCCCTTCTCTCCTTTCCCGTATGGCCCATTAAGGCCCACTACTTCCCCCAGCGAATTCCCGTAACTCTCTGGTACTCCGAAAAATACCCGAATCACTCGGAACCTTTCCGATGTCCGAATATAGCCTTCCAATATATCGATCTTTACGGCTAGACCATTTCGAGACTCCTCGTCACATCCGTGATCTCATCCGGGACTCTGAACAAACTTCAGTCATTAAATCACATAACTCATAATACAAATCATCATTGAACATTAAGCGTGCGGACCATACGGGTTCGAGAATTATGTAGACATGACCGAGACACATCTCCGGTCAATAACCAATAGCCTAACCTGGATGCTCATATTGGCTCCTACATATTCTACAAACTTCTTTATCGGTCAAACCGCATAACAACATACATTGTTCCCTTTGTCATCGATATATTACTTGCGCGAGATTCGATTGTCGGTATCTCAATACCTAGTTCAATCTCGTTACCGGCAAGTTTTTTACTCTTTCCATAATACTTCATCCTGTAACTAACTCATTAGTCACAATGCTTGAAAGGCTTATAGTGATGAGTATTACCGAGAGGGCCCAGAGATACCTCTCTGAAACAGGGAGTGACAAATCCTAATCTTGATCTATGCCAACCCAACAAACACCTTTGGAGACACCTGTAGAGCACCTTTATAATCACCCATTTACGTTGTGACGTTTGGTAGTACACAAAGTGTTCCTCCGGTATTCGGGAGTTGCATAATCTCATAGTCTGAAGACACTACTAGGGAAAACCCTAGCAACAGCGTGGGTTTTGTGCTCACTAGTAGCGCGGGAGGGCGCGCTACTAATAAGGCGCTACAGCTATTGCTTAGCAGCAGCGCGTGCATGCCCGCGCTACTGCTAGGACGAATAGCTGCAGTGTTTGTTCGGTACCAAGCTGCTGCTAAGGTAACTACTTGCAGCGTGTTTTCTGTCCATCGCTACTAGTACTTTTTTTTATTTTTCCATTTCTACTGTATTTATGCACCATCGTACAAATATTGATACAATACCAGTTATGAGGTTTACATCATTATGTCCATAACAGTGTGTCAAATGAAGGTGGATTAGGTTCAAGTGGAGGCAATATGTGGTGCATGTCAAAAGTATACTACTAATCCAAACTTGATCTAGTTTGGACTAGTAGTACTTTCGATGTGCACCACATGTTGCCTCCACTTGAATCTAATCTGCCGGCACAAGCTATTTAATCATCCTCATAGTCATTACCACCAACAGTATTTATTTCTGTCTAAAAAAATAGTATTTATTTAATCACCACTAACACTAGCTAATAATAATCATCATAGTCATTACCACCAACACTAGCTATTTTATCATCATAGTAATATAGTGTAGCACATCATCATCCTGAAACTCATTTCTAGCTAGCTAATCACTCCTGCTGCTCTCTCTGAGGTAAAATAACATAAAACATGTATAACTCTCCTCCTTGATCAAGCTGGAGCATGCAGATGAACCTGACTCCTAATTGTGGGCAGCACATCTGTTTGCTGCCCCCTAGTACTTCTTTGCGCTCCCCCATCACATATTTGGTCCAGTCTTGCACTATTAAGCATCCGTCGCTAATCTTGAATGCACTAAAGTAATCTGTAGGATATCTTGGCCGTAAGCTGATAATACTCATGATACCTTTAGTCTCGATCCCATAAGGCACAACATTCATTGGGAGTCCCTGTTGAAGAACATCGTATGTTAACATACTTAGCAATGAAGTTTAATTTCAAAAATAATGTATGGAAAAGATGCACTGATGACAAATAGTAAAAATCTTACCATCCTTCCTAAATAGATGTGACCGTAGTTCATTACGAACACTATTCGTCGCACATTTTCAGTACTAACATTTCTAAATGCAGGAAGAAAGTTTGTCTTGATAGTATCAAGATCCTCAAGCCATGAAACATAATGACTAAGCTCCTCGCAGTTGAGTTCAGCCCCAGGACAGTATACGGTCCTGTCTACCAAGCGCTGGACATGTTTGCTTGCACCGAAATAAGCTGACAATACAAATTAGTTGTCAACTATTTTTGAATAAACAATATCAATCAAAGACATAAATATGGTTGAGAAACTTACATAATGGTATAACTGGAGGCGTCTGCACATCGACCCAGATGTCGGTATTACTTTCAATATCATCTTCCGGACGAATATCAAAGGTGATAACCATATCAGGCTCAAATGCATAAGTCTTGCATAGTGCTCGCCATGTTTTGCATCCAAAATAGGTGTAGTCGTCTGAATTGTACAATTTTGCATGGAAAATATAACCATGCTCGGTCTTCAAGTAAACTTTCTTTTCCTCTATACTATGACTAAAACCTATCTTATCCAATACAAAAACTCTTGCATGGCAGGGGATACGCTAGTAGAATAGTAAAAAAATAAGTGGAAGCAAATGAAGCAGATGTCATGCTTGATTACGAAAAAAGACTTGTCGCTGTGACTTACTGTATCCACTTCGAAGTTCTCGTCTAGCTTGATGCTGAAGCGCCTATCATCATCTAGGAAGATTCTGTCACACAGGCCGCGCTCGTCTTCGCAGTATTTGCAAATACCGAAATCCTTTTCGTCGTCAGACATTTCCTATGTTCATAGTTAAAACATTAATTGAAAATCGATCGAAGACAACTACCAAGATACTCAACACACAAATCCGGAGCACTCGATACTTCCTACATATTCTGGCACAAGTCATGCCAAAATTCACGGAAAAATCCGGCATGACCTTTGCTAAAATAGGACATATCGAGCGCCTGAAATTTCCGGAATGGAAATGAATCAACACTCCGGCAAAACATAGGCCACTCGGAGGTGTAACCTGCAAACATGACGGGCCACTTGGATATTGAGCAACACAAGATATACATTTCAAAATATCTTATAGGACTCAAATTAGCATGCATTCAATAAGCAAAAGTAAATCATCTCATACGTCCGTACATCGTCAAATATTATCACTAATACATCATGAATAGTGTCATACATATAACATCACTAATACAACTAAAACCCTAGCACATGACGGGTATCGGCGCGGGCGGTGGACACCCACAGAGAAGGAACCATCACGGGATCATAGCTCCAGTGAGATCCCTGGAGAACCTGCCAGGTATTGGAGAACGGCCTGTGCTCCAACGCAAACGAGTAGCAATGGATGTGCGCGTCCTCCTCACTGACACGGTGATGCACCACCTCCGCGGAGTCCTCGAGCCTCTCGATCGTCACTTGCCCACGCGACCGCCACCAAAGAAGGTTCGGGTCAACGATAGGCTGGCTCCACACCAACCTGCGCCCCCGGTAGGTAGCGCCTCCCAGTACCACCCCGACGGAGCCCAGTCCAGGACATGGCCGATCTGGTCAAGCAGGTGTCATCCTCCGCCGACTCGACGACGAGGATGCGGGATAGGCATCGTCGATGTCGAGGCGGGAAAAATTGCTTTAACTAAAAAATATAAACAAGTTCTTACTAACTAGTTCTATTAATTCAACTAGTTCTTACTAAAAATAAACTTAATATAAATAAAAATATTCTACTACCTAATTAGTTCCTAGTTCTTGATATGCAACTAAAATAAACTTACTATAAATAAAAATAAACTTAATATGCAACTAAGATATAAAGAAACCCTAGGCAGAGGTAGGGGAGAGGGAGGAGCGGGCGTGCTCACCTCAGGTGACTGCGACGAGGGAGGTGCAGGGCGGCGTCGAGGTCGGGGCGGCGTACGGGGCGGCGTTGAGGTCGGGGGCGGGGGCGGCGTTGAATCTGGGGTCGGGGCGGCGTCCGGGGCGGTGTTGAGGTCGGGGGCGGGGGCAGCGTTGAGGTCGGGGGTCGGGGCAGTATAGAGGGTGCGGAGAGCGCGCGGCGGCCGACGGGCGACAACGGCGGTGAGAGTGAAGAGAGTTCGATTTGGGGGAAAGTGGCGTGGGAAGGACGAACCCCGTGGTTATGTCAGAAGTAGCAGTAGCGCGTTCCGGGAAAAGCGCTGCTGCTATCTTAGCTACAGCACGTTCTCTGATACACGCTACTGCTACTCCTTTCTCTTCTTTCCCTTTTCCATTTAGTTTTCTTCACATTTTATTTGTTTCCTTTCACCTTATTCTATTTCTTTCATTTTCAATTACCTTTCCATTCTCTTTCCATTTAATTTTATAACCTTTAGCAGCAACGAGTTTATATTAAAACGCGCTGCTACAAACGACGTAGCGGTAGCGCGGTTCGTCATAGATCGCTACTACTATGTGTAGCCTATGGGCTAAGCCGTGGGAATTTTAGTAGTAACGTGTGTTCAGGAAGACGCGCTATTGCTAGATCTTTATCTGCAGCGCGGTTTCCTCTGGCGCGCTACTGCTAATTAGCACCAGCATGCTTTTTTGACCCACGCTACTGCTAAAGTTCTATGTATAGGGTTTTCCCTAGTAGTGAGAACATGTATAAGTCATGAGAAAGTAGTAGCAATGAAACTGACACGATCATAATGCTAAGCTAACAGATGGGTCATGTCCATCACATCATTCTCGTAATGATGTGATCGTGTTCATCAAATGACAACACATGTCTATGGTTAGGAAACATAACCATCTTCGATTAACGAGCTAGTCAAGTAGAGGCATAATAGGGACACTTTGTTTTGTATATGTATTCACACATGTACTAAGTTTCTGGTTAATACAATTCTAGCATGAATAATAAATATTTATCATGAAATAAGGAAATAAATAATAACTTTATTATTGCCTCTAGGGCATATTTCCTTCGGTCTCCCACTTGCACTAGAGTCAATAATCTAGTTCACATCATCATATGATTTAACACCAATTGTTCACATCTTTATGTGATTAGTTCACATCGCCATGTGACTAACACCCAAAGTATTCACTAGAGTCAATAATCTAGTTCACATCGCAATGTAATTAACACCCAAAGAGTACTAAGGTGTGATCATCTGTTGCTTATGAGAGAAGTTTAGTCAACGGGCCTGTCACATTCAGAGCCGTATGTATTTTGCAAATATTCTATGTCTACAATGCTCTACGTAGAGATACTCTAGCTAGTTTCTCCCACTTTCAATATGTATCCATATTGAGACTTAGAGTCATCTGGATTGCTGTAAAAGCTTGCATCGATGTAACTCTTTACGACGAACTCTTTATCACCCCCATTACCGAGAAACATTTCCTTAGTCCTCACTAAGGATAATTTTGACCGATGTCCAGTGATCTACTCTTAGATTACTATTTACCCCTTTCCAAACTCATGGCAAGGTACACAATAGGTCTGGTACACAACACAACATACTTTATAGAACCTATGACTGTGGCATAGGGAATGACTTTCATTTTCTTTCTATCTTCTGTCGTCGTCGGGCTTTGAGTCTTACTCAACTTTAGACCTTGTAATACAGACAAGAACTCCTTCTTTGACTGATCCATTTTGAGCTCTTTCAAAAATTTGTCAAGGTATCTACTCATTGAAAAATCTTATCAAGCGTCTTGATCTATCTCTATAGATCTTGATGCTCAATATGTAAGCAGCTTCACCGAGGTCTTTCATTGAAAAACTCTTATTCAAGTATCCCTTTATGCTATCCAGAAATTCTATATCATTTCCAATCAACAATATGTCATCCACATATAATATTAGAAATCCTATAGAGCTCCCACTCACTTTCTTGTAAATACAGGCTTCTCCAAAAGTCTGTATAAAACCATATGCTTTGATCAACTCATCGAAGTGTATATTCCAACTCCGAGATGTTTGCACCAGTCCATAGATGGATCGCTGGAGCTTGCACACTGAGGGAGTCCTGGATTAAGGGGTCCTCGGACAGCCAGACTATATACTTTAGTCGGACTGTTGGACTATGGAGGTACAAGACAGAAGACTTCATCCCGTGTTCGGGTGGGACTCTCCTTTGCGAGGAAGGAAGCTTGGCGATTCGGATATGTAGATTTCCTTCTCTGTAACCGACTCTGTGTAACCCTAGCCCCCTCCAGTGTGTATATAAACCGGAGGGTTTAGTCTGTAGGACAAGGACAATCATAATCATAGGCTAGCTTCTAGGGTTAGCCTCCTCGATCTCGTGGTAGATCAACTCTTGTAATACTCATATCATCAAGATCAATCAAGCAGGAAGTAGGGAATTACCTCCATAGAGAGGGCCCGAACCTGGGTAAACATCGTGTCCCCCGCCTCCTGTTACCATTAGCCTTAGACGCATAGTTCGGGACCCCCTACCCAAGATCCGTCGGTTTTGACACCGACATTGGTGCTTTCATTGAGAGTTCCACTGTGTCGTCATCGTAAGGCTTGATGGATCCCTCAATCATCTACAACGATGCAGCCCAGGGCGAGACTTTTCTCCCCGGGCAGATCTTCGTATTCGGCGCCTTCGCACTGCGGGTCAACTCGCTTGGTCATCCGGAGCAGATCGATAGCTACGCCCTTGGCCATCCGGTCAGGTTTGGAAGTTTGAATTACATCGCCGACATCCGCGGAGACTTGATCTTCGACGAATCCGAACCCACGACAGCCGCTCCCTATAGCCACGATGGACATGACTTAAATCTGTCATCGGACCACGCTCAGGAAATTGCGCCTATGACGGTCCTAGCCCTAGATCCAGAATAGATCGCGTCGTCCGCGGACGGGGGGCTGGACCCCACCACGGAAACCGCATACTCTACGGCACTGGAGCCGAACATAGATTCAACCTCTAGCGAGGCCTGTTCCATTGGACCCTCGGACTCATCTCCGGATTCAGGTTCCAAACCGTGTGTGTCTGCGCCCGTCGAATCTAATTGGGCGCCGATCTTGGAGTTTACCTCTACGGACATCTTCCAACACTCGCCCTTGGGCGATGTGCTAAACTCTTTAAAATCACTCTCCTTGTCAGGAGACTATTGGCCGAACTATGTCCGGCTTGAGTGGGAAGCAGACGATGAAATATTTTGTCACACACCCACAACCCACTTGATAACCATTGTCGATGACTTAACTGACATGCTTGACTTCGGCTCCGAAGACATCGACGGTATGGACGACGATGCGGGAGAAGAAGAGGAACCACCACCCACGGGGCGCTGGACAGCAACCTCATCCTACGACATATATATGGTGGACACACCTAAAGACAACAATGGCAATGACAAAAAGGACCTAGTTGAGGATAAGCCTCCTGAGAAGCAGCCGAAGCACCGATGTCAGCGGCGCCGCTCTAAACCACGCCACGAAAAAAATAGCAATACCGGCACAAGAGACAATACCCTAGACAATGCCGAAAACAACAAAGACCCCGAAAACCCAGCCACCAAGCAGGACGTGCAGGAAGACAAAGAACATAGTCCGGGGCCGCTGTCCGATCACAATGATGCTGAAGACACCACTTATCAGCCTATCTCCGAAGAGGAAGACAGTCTGGATGACGATTCATCATCCCTAAGACACAAGTGAAAGTGGAATCCCTCCAGCACAGACTTATAGCCATTGCAAGGAGCTTGAATAAGCAGAAGCAACGACTTAAAGCCGCATAGGATTTGCTCGATGACAAATGGAACGAAGTTCTTGACACTAAGAAAAAATACGGCAGCAATCGCCAAAGAAAGAGCTATCCCGAACGTAAACTACTGCCCGAATTCGATGATGAGGCTATAAATCCCATACCGCCGAATAACTATACGAACGACCAACAGGACTGACCACCTCGTGGTCAAGACAGAGCAGCTAATAATGTCGTGCACAAATCTGCACCCCCGCTCCTTAAAGAAAGGGAGGTAGCAACCCAGAACCAGCAACACGATCTACATGAAGACCTGGACAAAAGGGCTGGCATAACAAGGTCCATCTACGGATCTCGAGAACGAGCTCCCATGCAAGATCGCGACTGTCGGTGTCAAAACCGTTGGATCTCGGGTAGGGGGTCCCGAACTGTGCATCTAGGCGGATGGTAACAGGAGACAATGGACACGATGTTTTTACCCAGGTTCGGGCCCTCTCGATGGAGGTAAAACCCTACTCCTGCTTGATTAATATTGATGATATGGGTAGTACAAGAGTAGATCTACCACGAGATCAGAGTGGCTAAACCCTAGAAGCTAGACTATCGTATGATTGTTGTTCGTCCTATTGACTAAAACACTCCGGTTTATATAGACACCGAAGAGGGCTAGGGTTACAAAGAGTCGGTTACAATGGGAGGAGATCTTCATATCGTATCGCCAAGCTTGCCTTCCACGCCAAGGAAAGTCCCATCCGGACACGGGATGGAGTCTTCAATCTTGTATCTTCATAGTCCGGGAGTCCGGCAAAAGGTCATAGTCTGGCCATCCGGACACCCCCTAATCCAGGATTCCCTCAGTAGCCCCTGAACCAGGCTTCAATGACGACGAGTCCGGCGCGCAGGTTGTCTTCGGCATTGCAAGGCGGGTTCCTCCTCCGAATATTTCATAGAAGATGTTGAACACCAGGATAGTGTACAGCTCTGCAAAATAAGTTCCACATGCCACCATAGAGAGAATAACATTTGCACCAATCTAATCTGCTGACGTATTCCGCAGCGTGACATCAGGCCACGGCCAGGCTTTTATTCATTTTACTGTTCCACCTCAGCGCGTTTAGCGAGGCGGTTTCCTTGGCACGTCTTGTCAAAGCAGAGATCGTGTCCCCTTATTCCAGGATTCTCATCAATACGGGCGTGGGTACCCTAACCGCGCCATTAACCGCGGCGCTTGGGAGATAAGCGAGTTTTATTGGGCCGGTGGGGGCTCGTAGTTTTGGCCGCCCACATAAGGGGATAAGAATCCGCCATTTCCATTCACGCCTTCTTCCTTCTTTGCTTATCCGTCCCTGCGCGCTCAAGCTCCAGCGCCCAAGCCCGCACTTCCCACCTCAACCTTCTCCAACCATGTCCGGAGCGGGAGGTAGATGGATGGCCTCCTCCGTCACGGAGGGGAAAATCAAAAAGCTGAGGAAGGCCGGATACTTGTCTGACGACATCGCGCACCGGCTTCCAGATGTGGGGCAACTCATCCCCACCCCCAGGCCCCATGAGAGGGTTGTTTTTCTTCCCCATTTCCTCCGTGGACTGGGTTTTCCTCTTCACCCGTTCGTCCGGGGGCTCATCTTCTACTACGGCCTGGACTTCCACGATCTGGCCCCGAACTTCATCCTCAATATCTCAGCGTTTATCATCGTGTGTGAGGCCTTCTTCCGCATCCAGCCTCACTTTGGCCTATGGCTGAAGATCTTCAGCGTCAAGCTGAAGGTTGTGAAAGGCCGACAAGCAGAGTGCGGGGGTGCTATGGTGGGCAAGATGGCCAACATCACTTGGCTCGAGGGTGCCTTCATGGAAACCATCAAAGGGTGGCAATCGGGGTGGTTCTACATCACCGAGCCGCGTCACCCTAAGTGGGCAGCGCCCCCGAATTTCGATCCGGCATCCCCACCCGGCTCACATCTTGGAAAGAGACGGGCCTGTCATGGGGTAATCTGGAAGAGGTGACCAGACTCCAAACCTGCGTCCGAGACCTGGTGACCAAGAAGGTCAAGCTTGCCAACGTAGTGCAGGCCGTGCTCTTCCGCCGAATCCTCCCGTGTCAAAGACGGGACTTCAATTTGTGGGAGTTCGACCTGGCCCAGCACCAGACTCTGTCCCGGCTCTTTGAAACGAAGCACGAGGATGCCTGGAAGGTACTTTTCAAGAATTCCGAGGTCTCCCCTCCGGTCACTGATGATCGCGGATTCTGCGCCAAACGTCAAGCCTCCGAAGTAAGCTTACATTTAGTCCCTTACGGGACACTCGAATTCCATAGTGTGACTCTATGTGGGATCTAAACTCCCGTTCCTTTGACAGGACTGGAAGAGGACATCCGGACAGTTTGACTGTCTGGCCCCTTTGCCGAAGGCCCAACAGACGCACACTTGGCGAAGCTACTGGTTCCGGCACCTCACGTGGTGCCGGAGAAGAAGGCCAAGGAGAAGGCCACGGGGACCCGAAAGAGTTCCCGGCGCCTGGTGGCATCGGGTTCATCGCCCGACGACCCCAAAGCATCCTCCGCCTCGGAGGACGAGGAGGAGGAAGAGGAAGAAGAAGAAGAAGAAGCCTCTCCCCCTCCCGCGAGGGGAGGAAAGAAAAGGAAGGCCGCCCCAACTGGGGAGGCCGGAGGGTCCAAGAAGGGGAAGACCCCTCTACCGGACTATGCCTCGAACGCCGAGGACGGCGGGGAGGAATGGCCACCCAGGGTTAAGCCCCTGGCAAAATCGTAAGTATCCGGATATCGAATAACTTATGGCGCTCCTCTGATATATGGTTCCTTCTGATGTAGTCCGCCCCGAGCTCAGCTCGGCAATTCGTCGAGCGGATCCCTGGACTCATCGGATGTGAATAGCGCTTCACTTCCGTGGCCTCCTCCCCTCTCCCTACAGAAGACGCTGAGGTGGAGTCCCGAAAGGGGCAAGACCAGGACGAGGTGGTCCTGGAGGCGCCACAAGGTGACCTCCCGGACTCTAGGCCCAAAGGGGGTAAAGCTCCGGAGGGATCTAAGTCCGGCCCCGGGCCGAACACTGCTCCGGAACCGTCGATGGTTCCGGAGACCGACAGGTGACGCCTTCATAAGAAAGGCAAGCCTACGACGCCGGTGACCTCCGTCCATCCGGAGGCGCCGGACAATTTGCTAGAGGCGCTCAACGGCGCCTCCATCGACGAGGAGCACTGCACTGTTATCATGCGGTGATTCAGAAGGTTCAGTCTGCCAAGAGCGGGCTGACAAAAGCCTGTACAAGCCTGTTGACAGGCTTTGAGGTATGTGTTCAAAAACATATAAAAATGTTACTGCATAGACAGTAGCCCCTGATGCTCAGTTCAGCGTTCGGAAAGAAAAGCCGAGCTGAGGATCTAAAAAGATATACGCAGGAGTCTAATAAAAATATGTCAATATGGGAATGCAGGCTGCGCTGCTGACCTCAGCCTCACAGACTGCGGAGGTCAATGCCTTGAAGGAGAATATCGAGCGGTCCGAGAACGAGCTCGGCCATGCCAAGAAGCAGCTCGAGGACAAGGAGGGTATGTAATACCACATATAAATGTATATAGAAATACTTGGTTGCAAATAATGACAGGACCAACTTAAATGTTGCAGGGGCCACAGCTGTGGTGGCGACTCTGAAGGAGGCGGTCTCCAAGGCCGAAAACAGTGCGGCCCTGGAGCGCGCCGAGTGAGAGAAGTAGGAGGCGCGGGTGGCGGAGGTGCGGCAAGAGCTCCAGGCTCTCGTGGAAAAACATGAGAGCTTGGAGCGTGACTAGAAGACTCGAGAGTCCGAGCTCTCCCTGGCTCTTGAGAGTGCCAAAAATGCTAAGGCCGAAGCCTAGAAGGCCCTCTAGGAGATCGAGGCAATGAGGAAGATAGCGGCGGGTAAGGCATTCTTTATGCACAGCCAGAATATAAAAGTTAATTATCTGCTACTTACCCGAATCCGGAGCTCTCCAGGAGCGTTCGCCGATCTGCCCCCTAGTGTGTCTGATGCCGCCGCACATTACCGAGCCGAAGAGGGGAGCTCGACAGAAAAAGTGTTCTGGTCTCAGTATGCTGAGGCCGAACATCCGGTGCCCCTGAGTGATCAGCTGAAGCAGCTGGTCGAGCTCCACAAGGTGGCTGAATAGGCCATGAAGGGCTTCATAGCTCAGCTGTGGCCTAGAGAAGCCATGCCTGGGAGCTACTTCGGTCTGGTGCGGCGGCTGGTGGACGCGTGTCTGTGGATTGAGGTCGTCAAGCGCTCCGTTTGTATCGAAGGTGCCCGTCGGGCCCTTGCCTGTGCTAAGGTGCACTGGGGCATGCTAGACGCGGAGAAGCTTTTGACGGACGCGCCACCGCCGGGCAAGGAGTATCGCACGCCCGAGATGTATTATAATGGCGTCCTGAAGGGTGCCCACCGTATAGCGGATGTGTGCTCCAAAGATGTAATTTTTGAGTAGACTCGCATTTGTTATCCTGTACGCTGAAACTTTGTTCATATGTGTTAAGCAACGCTTGTTAATTTAAAATATTACCTTCTGTGCGTCCATTTATCAAATCTGAGAGATGCAAGTCGTCGGCTTCGACCCCCATGCCATGAGTGCTGGGGTGTTCGGGATAAACCTGAGCGCTCTTGTTCCCATTCTTGGGTCCATCTAGGGAGGCGTTCTGCACAACGAACCAGGCTGTCGGACTTATAATGCTTTATCACTCTCACTTAGCCATAGAATTCTATAATTTTAAATTTCAGCGAAGCCCCTAGTATTCGGAAGACCGAGTTCGGGGCGCTATCCACGCCTAGGCCGGATAAGTCCGGTTCCTCGCTCTAAGCGGCATAAGTGTTTAAGGACTCGTACAACCTCGCGAACAGCGACCAGTCTCTCGCACTATCATGACAGTCAGTTTTAGCTTTCTCTACTGAGGTGTTAACCCAGCTCAACTGGGGCACAATCATAGTAGTTCTCCCAGCGCTACCTTAGCCAACATTGCGGAACGTAAGGTACCAAAACATGGGAGCCGGGCAAACCCAACTATTGACCAAAGACATGATTCGGAGCCGATGCATATAGTGCTATAAGTTCGGGGTGCCGCACTCATGAGAGTGTTTGGTCTTTTCACACCATGTTATGGGGTGTTTTAAGCCCCTGGTGTATTGTCCGTACCAAAGTGTACGGTTGCAGAATGTCATGACTGAACATATTTGTATATAAAAATAGATAAGTACAATAATAGATAAGAGCTATATATTGTTTATTAAAAAAGGGCTGCTGCGAAAGCAGAACGATACAAGAAGTGCGATAAGCAAGAGATGGGAGTATTTGACATGTTCCCCTCTAGGGGCAAGCTGCGGGATTGTAAGTAAAATAGGTATTAAACTCGTTATAGAGACCACCTGGACGTTTAACGTGGCTTGCTCTTTCCCTGGCTGTGGCATCGTGTGTTCGGCGAGTGTATTGCCGGACAGGCCTTCCGAATAGTTGGGTCCTGAAAGTATGTAAAAAGGAAAACGGCAAAATAGGGAGCCCCTTAGTGCGGTTGAGCCGCGTTCTGGGCGTGCCGTCGTTATGCCCCTCCCCTTATGCCCATGGTATCTCTAAGGCATAATTATGTACGCGTGGTACCAGTATCACCATTTGGCGGGGGCTGGGGTTGGGGCCTCACTGCTATGCTTGCTCGGAACATGCCAGCCGGATTTGTTGTAGGTTACTTCGGGCTCGCTTGACATTGTCCGGACGTTTGACGCCTGGATTGGAGAACTGCCTTGAGAGGCTACTCTCTACTTCCGCCTCCAGGGCCGCCGTGTGCTCCTCCGTTTGGAGAGAGTGTTCGGTGTTTCCATTTACCGTGATGACTCCGCGAGGTCCTGGCATCTTGAGCTTGAGATATGCGTAGTGCGGCACCGCATTGAATTTTGCAAATGCGGTTCGTCCAAGCAGGGCGTGATAGCCGCTGCGGAATGGGACTATGTCAAAGATTAACTCTTCGCTCTGGAAGTTATCCGGGGATCCGAAGACCACTTCGAGTGTAACCGAGCCTGTACAGCTGGCCTCTACACCTGGTATGATGCCTTTGAAGGTTGTCTTTGTGGGTTTAATCCTTGAAGGATCGATGCCCATTTTTCGCACTGTGTCCTGGTAAAGCAGGTTCAGACTGCTGCCGCCGTACATTAGGACTTTGGTAAGGTGAAAGCCGTCGATAATTGGGTCTAGGACCAATGCGGCAAATCCACCATGACGGATGCTGGTGGGATGGTCCCTTCGATCGAAGGTGATCAGGCAGGAGGACCATGGGTTGAACTTTGGGGCGACTGGCTCCAATGCATAGACATCCTTAAGAGCACGCTTCCGCTCCCTTTTGGGGATGTGGGTTGCGTATATCATGGTCACCGTCCGAACTTGCGGGGGAAATCCCTTCTGTCCTTTGTTGTTCGGCGGCCGGGGCCCCTCCTCGCCAGCGCTATGTAGCCCCTTGTCTCTGGTTTTGGCACTTAACTTGCCTGCCTGCTTGAACACCCAACAATCCCTGTTGGTGTGATTGGCTGGCTGTTCGGGGGTGCCGTGTATCTGGCACGAGCGATCGAGTATCCGGTCTAAGCTGGATGGGCCCGGAGGGTTTCTTTTGAATGGCTTCTTCCGCTGATCGGGTTTAGAGCCTCTGAATCCGGCATTGACTGCCATATCTTTAGTATTGTCGCCGTTAATGTGGCGCTTATGCTTGTTGCGACGTGACATGTCGTTGTTGTCCTTGGTATCCGAATTGCCAGGGCTCTTGGTTATATTATTGCTACGAGCTAGCCAGTTGTCTTCTCCCGCACAAAAGCGGGTCATGAGTGTCGTGAGGGCTGCCATAGATTTCGGCTTTTCCAGTCCTAGGTGCTGGGTAAGCCATTCGTCTCGGATGTTGTGCCTGAAGGCTGCGAGGGCGTCGGCGTCCGGACAGTCGACTATTTGGTTTTTCTTGGTTAGGAACCGTGTCTAGAATTGTCTGGCTGATTCCTCTGGCTGCTGGATTATGTGGCTTAGGTCATCAGCGTCTGGTGGTCGCACATAAGTGCCCTGGAAGTTGTCAAGGAACGCGGATTCCAGGTCCTCCCAACAACTAATTGACTCTGCTGGTAGGCTGTTAAGCCAATGTCGAGCTGGTCCTTTAAGCTTGAGCGGGAGGTATTTGATGGCGTGTATATCATCACCACGGGCCATGTGGATATGAAGGAGATAATCCTCGATCCATACCGCAGGATCTGTTGTCCATCGTATGATTCGATGTTTACGGGTTTGAAGCCCTCGGGGATTTGATGATCCATTACTTCGTCTATGAAGCATAGTGGGTCTGCGGCGCCCCTGTATTGGGCTATATCACGACGCAGCTCGGATGAGCTTGGTCTATTGTATTCGGCCGGGCCGTACTTATTATGTCCGGCATGACGGTTAGCGTCTCGTGACGCCCATGCGATCCGTAGATCGATCTTGTTTGCCTTGCCTTATTCTCCAAGATGTCTTGCAGCTCTGTTGCATCTCCCCGTACTCTGGTATGTTTTGAGCGGTGCCGGGGTGCGGCTTGGGTCGAGTGCCTGAAGGCCTCTCTATCGCGGCCACGGGGTGGCCGATATGGCGCATCGTACGCTGGTGATGTAGGTTTAGTTGCTTCCTCCTCAAGTTGGGGTAGCAGCTTGCGCTTTGGGTAGCTCTTGCAGGGGCGTTCTAGTTTATACTCTTCGGCCACCAGGATTTCGGTCCATCTATCGGCTAGCAAGTCTTGGTCAGCTCTAAGCTGCTGCTGTTTCTTCTTGAGGCTGCTTGCAGTGGCCACAAGCCTGCGTTTGAAATGCTCTTGTTCGACGGGATCCTCTGGCATGACGAATTCATCATCGTCGAGGCTTGCCTCGTCTTCGAAGGAAGCATATAATTGTCGTCCTCAACCTCTCTGTCGGCCGCTCTCTCATGAGGGCTGGCTCCTTCGTCCTCCTGCACTGGATCCTGCTGGAGGGGGTTGTCTTCGGCACTGTCTCGCGTGTTGTTATCTCCGGTGCCGGAATCGCCCTTTTTGCTTTGGCGGGACTTAGAGCGGCGCCGCTGACGTCGGCGCTTGGGTTGCTTCTTGGAGGGATCATCCTCCGTTTTTTCTTCGCCATCCCCCGCTTTAGGGGTGTCCACCATGTATATGTCATATGACGAGGTGGCTTTCCAGTTCCCTATAGGTGCTGGTTCTTGATCGTCTCCTTCATCGACGTCCATGCCGTTGATGTCTTCGGAGTCAAAGTCGAGCATGTCGGTTAAATCGTCGACAGTGCCTACGAAGTGGGTGGTGGGTGGGCTTCGAATTTCTTCGTTGTCCGCATCCCAACCGTGTTGGCAGTAGTTCGGCCAGGGCTCTCCTGACAAAGAGAGAGACTTTAATGAATTCAGGATATCGCCAAAAAGGCGAGTGCTAAAAGACGTCCGCGGCGGTGAACTCCATGACCGGAGCCCAATCGGGCTTAATCGGAAGAGGTGCGGGATTTACGGAGTCCGGAACGGAGTCCGACACCTTGGAGTCATGGGCCTTGCGAAGGACTAGGCTGGTATCCGGCTCTATCGCCATAGAGGTTGCAGCTTCCGGGGCGGCGTCCAACCGTCCATCCCCGACTAGCGCAGTGGGCTCAGAGCTAACGGTCGGAGCGGACACCTGAGCGACGCTCTAGGCGTTGTCCGGCGGCAGAGCTAAATCATGCCCATCGTGACAGTGCGGCGCGCCCGGTTGTGGCTCGAATCCGTGGAATATCAAGTCCCGGCGGATGTCGGCTGTGTAGTTTAAGCTTCCAAACCTGACCTGATGGCTAGGGGCGTAGCTTTCGATCTGCTCCAGATCGCCAAACGAGTTGGCACGCAGTGCGAAGCCGCCGAATACGAAGATCTGTCCGGGGAGAAAAGTCTCATCCCGGACCGCATCGCGATTGATGAGCGAAGAATCCATCGGGCCTAAAGGCGACGACACAGAGGAACTCTCAACGAAAGCACCAATGTCGGTGTCAAAACCGGCGGATCTCGGGTAGGGGGTCCCGAACTGTGCGTCTAGGCGGATGGTAACCGGAGACAAGGGACACGATGTTTTTACCCAGGTTCGGGCCCTCTCGATGGAGGCAAAACCCTACTCCTGCTTGATTAATATTGATGATATGGGTAGTACAAGAGTAGATCTACACGAGATCGGAGTGGCTAAACCCTAGAAGCTAGCCTATGGTATGATTGTTGTTCGTACTATGGACTAAAACTCTCCGGTTTATATAGACACCGGAGGGCTAGGGTTACAAAGAGTCGGTTACAATGGGAGGAGATCTTCATATCGTATCACCAAGCTTGCCTTCCACGCCAAGGAAAGTCCCATCCGAACACAGGACGGAGTCTTCAATCTTGTATCTTCATAGTCCGGGAGTCGGGACAAAGGTCATAGTCCGGCCATTCGGACACCCCCTAATCCAGGACTCCCTCAGCGACCACCAACACAAATATCCCGGCCACTCCCTAGTTCGGAACCAAGACCGAACACTACAACCGTCGGACTCACGCCACAGCATAACAAAATACAGGGGCGCTGCGCACCCCCTATGCTTCACCGATGAGGTACTGGGCCACGAATTTCCAGCAGGGTTTAAACCCATGAACATCGAGGCATACGACGGAACGACAGACCCTGCGGTGTGGATAGAGGACTTTATTCTTCATATTAATATGGCACGCGAAGATGATCTCTGATACGTCTCCAACGTATCTATAATTTTTGATTGCTCCATGCTACTTTATCTACTGTTTTAGGGAATATTGGGCTTTATTTTCCACTTTTATATTATTTTTGGGACTAACCTATTAACCGGAGGCCCAACCCAGATTTGTTGTTTTATGCCTATTTCAGTGTTTGGACGAAAAGGAATATCAGACGGAGTCAAAAGGGAACGAAATCAACTGGAGAAGTTATTTTTGGAAGGAAAGCCACCGGATAGACTTGGACTCTATGTCAGAAGATATGGGAGATAGCCACGATGGTGGGGGGCGCGCCCCCCTGCCTCGTGGGCCCCCCGAAGCTCCACCGACGTACCCCTTGCACCCATATATACCAACGTACCCTAAAACTTCCAGAATAGAAGATAGATCGGGAGTTCCGCCGCCGCGAGCCTCTGTAGCCACCAAAACCCTCTCGGGAGCCCTTCCCGGCACCCTACTGGAGGGGGGATCCTTCACCGGAGGCCATCTTCATCATCCCGGCGCTCTCCATGACAAGGAGGGAGTAGTTCACCCTCGAGGCTGAGGGTATGTACCAGTAGCTATGTGTTTGATCTCTCTCTCTCTTGTGTTCTCTCCCGTGTTCCCTCTATGGCACGATCTTGATGTATCCCGAGCTTTGCTATTGTAGTTGCATCTTATGATGTTTCTCCCCCTCTACTCTCTTGTGATGAATTGAGTTTTCCCCTTTGAAGTTATCTTATCTGATTGAGTCTTTTATGAGAACACTTGGTGTGTGTCTTGCCGTGCTTATCTGTGGTGACAATGGGATATCATGTGCCTCTTGATGTATGTTTTGGTGACCAACTTGTGGGTTTCGCCCATGAACCTATGCATAGGGGTTGGCACATGTTCTTGAATCTCTGGTAGAAACTTTGGGACACTCTTTAAAGTACTTTGTGTTGGTTGAATAGATGAATCTGAGATTGTGTGATGCATATCGTATAATCATGCCCACGGATACTTGAGGTGACAATGGAGTATCTAGGTGACATGAGGGTTTTGGTTGATTTGTGTCTTAAGGTGTTATTTTAGTACGAACTCTTTTATAGATTGATCCGAAAGAATAACTTTGAGGTGGTTTCGTACCCTACCATAATCTCTACGTTTGTTCTTCGCTATTAGTGGCTTTGGAGTTACTCTTTGTTGCATGTTGAGGGCTTGTTATATGATCTATCTATGTTATTATTGTTGAGAGAACTTGCACTAGTGAAAGTATGAACCCTAGGCCTTGTTTCCTAGCATTGCAATACCGTTTATGCTCACTTTTATCGCTCGTTACCTTGCTGTTTTTATTATTCCAGATTACAAAAACCTTTATCTACTATCTATTTTGCACTTGTATCAACATCTCTTCGCCGAACTAGTGCACCTATACAATTTACCATTGTATTGGGTGTGTTGGGGACACAAGAGACTCTTTGTTATTTGGTTGCAGGGTTGTTTGAGAGAGACCATCTTCATCCTACGCCTCCTACGGATTGATAAACCTTAGGTCATCCACTTGAGGGAAATTTGCTACTGTCCTACAAACCTATGCACTTGCAGGCCCAACAACGTCTACAAGAAGAAGGTTGTGTAGTAGACATCAAGCTCTTTTCTGGCGCCGTTGCCGGGGAGGTGAGTGCTTGAAGGTATATCTTTAGATCTTGCAATCGAATCTTTTTGTTTCTTGTTTTATCACTAGTTTAGTTTATAAAAGGAAACTACAAAAAAATGGAGTTAAGTTTGTCTCATACGCTTCATCTTCTTAATATCTTTCATGAGTTTGATGGAAAGGAAAATTGTGCTCAAGTGCTAGAAGAAGAATGCATTAGAATGCTTGATACTAAATCTTTGTACGATGAGCATGATTGCAATGTTGTTAGTATGAACTCCTTGAATATCCATAGTATTAATGATGATTGCTCTAGTCATGATGAAAATATCTCTTATGAGCATGTCAAGTTTTGTGGAGTGCATGTTTGCATGAACACACCTAATAGAGAAGATATTTATTACAAGATTCATAAGCATTTAGAAACTAAATGGTTGCAAGAAAGGCTAGATGTGAGTGCTAAAAATTTAAAATTCCTTTGCCGTACTTGTGAACTTTCCAATAAACGTGGTCATTTACATCTCCGATGCAAATTGTTTCATGATCGAATCGTGTCCAAAAATTGTGTTGATTTGATCTCCCTTGCACATTACAATGAACTTAGTTTACTTTTGGGTTATGAAGAATTGAAACGTTTACTTAAGGATCTTCCAGAATTTGCCCATAAGAAATTCCTTGATATTGATCTAGAAAAGATTTATATGTTTTGTGCGGAGAATTGCATTGAAAATCCTTATATTTCCAATTACCTAAAGAAAAGAAAGCAAATAGAAGATGATGATAATACTAATGAAAAGGAAGAGACTTCCCAATATCCTCCTATTATTTCTTATGATGAATCAGGTAACGAGTAGGAGCTTTCTATTCAACCAATCTCATCAATAAGGAGCTCAAAGAGGAAGGTTGAACCCACACATAATGTGAAGAAGAAAAAGAAAAGAAGGAGCAACAAAGGTAGAAAGGTATCCCTCCCAAATTATGTTGCTCCTACTACTCATTATGATGATGATAATTGCTTTACTATTGGTGCTATCCATATTTTTAACGATGAGAGTGATTATGCTTATGATATGAAAGGGCCCAAGCTTGGGGAAGCTATGTTTGATGAGGATGAAATATTTGATAATATATTTGCTGAAATTAATGTTTGTCCCAAGCTTGGGGATGCTATGTTTAATGAAGATGATATTTTTAGCATCCCAAGTTTTGATATGCAAAGTTGTTATGATGATAGCATGCCTTGTACCTATGATGATTATATTGATTAAAGTGGGTTCAGAAGAGTGTCAACTTTACGAAGTAATGATGCCACTATTTTGGATGATGTTGAATTTTATTGTGATGAATATGAAAGTGGATTTGGAAGAGTGTCAACTTTATTTAGTGATTCCACTATCTTGGGAGAGGTTTCAATCGATTATGATGAGAACGAAGTTGCTACTTATGATGATTATTGTGATGAAACTTATGCAATAAAAAGTAGTGATGATTATATTTATAAAACTTGTCATTATTATGATTACCCTTTTTCTAAACATTACTCTTTTAACGTGGAAACAATTTTTAGTGTTCAAGTCTCTTATGATACTCCCACCATTTCGAATGAGAAGAATTTTGCTTATGTGGAGAGTAGTAAATTTTCTATGTTTGTAGATCATGAAAACAATGCTTTAGGTGCTGGTTATATTGTTGAATTCATTCATTATGCTACTGAAAATTATTATGAGGGAGGGACATATGCTTGTAGGAGTTGCAATAATGTAAAGTTTCCTCTCTATGTGTTGAAAATCTTGAAGTTATGCTTGTTTTGCCATCCTATGCTAGTTGATTATTGTTCCCATAAGTTGTTTTCTCACAAAATACCTATGCATAGGAATTGTGTTAGTCTTAAATGTGCTAGTCATATTCTTCATGATGCTCCCGTTATGTTTCAATTCTTATCTTTTATGTGAGCATCATTGCCATCATCATGCCTAGCGAGAAAGGCATTAAAGAAAAGCGCTTGTTGGGAGACAACCCAATATTTATCCTTACTGTTTTTGTGTGTGCACATGATTATGCTACTGTAGTAATCATGTTTTATAGCTTTTGTTTCAATATAGTGCCAAGTAGAACCTTTGGGAAGACTTGGGTGAAGTTTATTTGATCTTGCTGTGAAAAACAGAAACTTTAGCGCTCATGAGAATAGCTGCCATGTTTTACTGGAGAGTGATTTTAGGTTGATTCTTTTTTAAGATGATTAATAGACAAATTACTCAGGTCCAGCAATTTATTTCATAATTTTTTGGGTTCCAGAAGTATACGTTTGATACAGATTACTACAGACTGTTCTGTTTTTGACAGATTCTGTTTTCTATGTGTTGTTTGCTAATTTTGATGCATCTATGGCTAGTATTAAGTGGTATGAACCATAGAGAAGTTGGAATACATTAGGTTTAACACAAGTGTAAATAAAGAATGAGTTCATTACAGTACCTTAAAGTGGTGATTTATTTTCTTATACTAACGGAGCTTACGAGTTTTGTGTTAAGTTTTGTGTGGTTGAAGTTTTCAAGTTTTGGGTAAAGATTCGATGGACTATGTAATAAGGATTGGAAAGAGCCTAAGCTTGCGGATGCCCAAGGCACCCCAAGGTAATATTCAAGGACAACCAAGAGCCTAAGTTTGGGGATGCCCCGGAAGGCGTCCCCTCTTTCGTCTTCGTTCATCGGTAAACTTTACTTGGAGCTATATTTTTATTCGCCACATGATATGTGTTTTGCTTGGAGCTTCATTTTATTTTGCTAGTTTTTGCTTGATTTTAGTTATAATAATGTTTTGCATCTTTATTTTCAATAAAAAAAAGTCAAGGATAGCCTTTGCCATGCTTATTTTGCTTGTATACATGTCGCTGTTTGAAAACAGAAAGTTTACCGCTGTTGCAAAAATTCCCTAGAAAAGTCAGAGAATGGTATGACGTTGAATCTTTTTGCATATTAAGCTCTCATAAAGTTATTACAGTGGGAATTTTAGTTCATAATTTTTGGAGTCAGGGAAGTATTGATACTCTTGCATTCTTTACAGACTGTACTGTTTTGGCAGATTGCTGTTATGGTTGCATTGTTTGCATATGTTTGCTTGTTTAATGATTCTATTTGAGGATAGGAGTATTAAATATACAGAGGCATTTAGTATGCAATGTTGAATAATAATTTTAGTGATTTGTTATAGTAGAAAATGATAAGTTTTTGCATTGGTTTATACTAACCTATCTCACGAGTTCTTGTTGAGTTTGTTGTGAATGAAGCTTTTGATAAAAAGAGAAACCATGATATGAGATGAATTAAGGAGACACAAAAGTTCAAGCTTGGGAATTCCCAAGGAACCCCAAGATAATATTTAAAGAATTCTCAAGCATCTAAGCTTGGGGATGCCCCGGTAGGCATCCCACCTTTCTTCTTCAACAACTATCGGTTAGTATCGGTTGAGCCTAAGTTTTTGCTTCTTCACATGAGTTGTGCTATCCTTGCAATCTCATTTTGTTTTTCTTTGCTTGCTGTTTGAATAAAGTATCAAGATCTGAAATTCTTTAATGAGAGAGAGTCTTCAGATAGTTGCATAATTATTTAGCTACTCATTGATCTTCACTTATATCTTTCAGAGTAGTTTGTCGTTTGCTCTAGTACTTCACTTATATCTTTTAGAGCACAATGGTGGTTTTATTTTGAAGAAACAAATGAACTCTCATGCTTCACTTATATTATTTTGAGAGTCTTTAATAGCATGGTAATTTGCTTAACATTAATATACTTGGTATTCAAGATATGTGAAACTTTCTTTTGAGTGCGTTGAATACTAAGATAAGTTTGATGCTTGATAATTGTTTTGAGATATGGAGGTGATAATATCAAAGTGATGCTAGTTGGGTGATTATGAATTTAAAGAATGCTTGTGTTGAAGTTTGTGCACGTATGGTGAACCGCTTTGTGATGAAGTTGGAGTACAATTTTATTTATTGATTGTCTTCCTTATGAGTGGCGGTCGGGGACGAGCGATGGTCTTTTCCTACCAATCTATCCCCCTAGGAGCATGCGCGTAGTGCTTTGGTTTTTGATGACTTCTAAATTTTTGCAACAAGTGCATGAGTTCTTTTGATTAATGTTGAGTCCATGGATTATACGCACCCTTTCACCCTTCCATTATTTCTAGCCTCTCTTGTGCCGCGCAACTTTCGCCGGTACCATACACCCACCATATACCTTCCTCAAAACAGCCACCATACCTACCTATTATGGCATTACCATAGCCATTCCGAGATATATTGCCATGCAACTTTTGTCATATTGCTTTTTGCATGAACATGTAGTTGACATTGTATTTGTGGCAAGGCCACCTCCATAATTTTCATATAGGTCGCTCTTGATTCATTGCATATCCCGGTACACCGCCGAAGGCATTCATATAGAGTCATATTTTGTTCTAAGTATCGAGTTGTAATTGTTGAGTTGTAAGAAAAATAAAAGGATGATGGAGACTATGATTCCCCCATAAGTCGGGATGAGACTCCGGAAAAAAAATAAAAAAAAAGAGAAAAAAAGAGGCCATAAAAAAAAGAGAAAAGGCCAAAACAAAAAAAACAAAAAACAAAAAAAAATGAGAGAAAAAGAGAGAAGGGACAATGTTACTATCCTTTTACCACACTTGTGCTTCAAAGTAGCACCATGATCTTCATAATAGAGAGTCTCATATGTTGTCACTTTCATATACTAGTGGGAATTTTTCATTATAGAACCTGGCTTGTATATTCCAATGATTGGCTTCCTCAAAAGTGCCCTAGGTCTTCGTGAGCAAGCAAGTTGGATGCACACCCACTTAATTTCTTTTGTTGAGCTTTCATATATTTATAGCTCTAGTGCATCCGTTGCATGGCAATCCCTACTCACTCACATTGATATCTATTAATGGGCATCTCCATAGCCCGTTGATACGCCTAGTTGATGTGAGACTATCTTCTCCTTTTTGGTCTTCTCCACAACCACCATTCTATTCCACATATAGTGCCATGTCCATGGCTCACGCTCATGTATTGTGTGAAAGTTGAAAGAGTTTGAGATTATTAAAGTATGAAACAATTGCTTGGCTTGTCATCGGGTTTGTGCATGATTTAAATATTTTGTGTGGGGGAGATGGAGCATAGCCAGACTATATGATTTTGTAGGGATAACTTTCTTTGGCCATGTTATTTTGAGAAGACATAATTGCTTAGTTAGTATGCTTGAAGTAATATTATTTTTATGTCAATATGAACTTTTGTCTTGAATCTTTCGGATCTGAATATTCATGCCACAATTAAGAAGATTTACATTGAAATTATGCCAAAGTATCACTCCGCATCAAAAATTCTCTTTTTATCATTTACCTACTCGAGGACGAGCATGAATTAAGCTTGGGGATGCTTGATACGTCTCCAACGAATCTATAATTTTTGATTGCTCCATGCTACTTTATCTACTGTTTTAGGCAATATTGGGCTTTATTTTCCACTTTTATATTATTTTTGGGACTAACCTATTAACCAGAGGCCCAGCCCAGATTTGCTGTTTTATGCCTATTTCAGTGTTTCGAGGAAAAGGAATATCAGACGGAGTCAAAAGGGAACGAAATCAACTGGAGAAGTTATTTTTGGAAGGAAAGCCACCGGATAGAGTTGAACTCTACGTCAAAAGATACGGGAGCTGGCCACGAGGGTGCGGGTGCGCCCATCCCACTAGGGCGCGCCCCTGCCTCGTGGGGCCCTCGATGCTCCACCGACGTACCGCTTGCACCCATATATACCTACATACCCTAAAACTTCCAGAACAGAAGATAGATCAGGAGTTCTGCCACCGCAAGCCTCTGTAGCCACCAAAAACCTCTCGGGAGCCCTTCCCGGCACCCTGCCGGAGGGGGGGATCCTTCACCGGTGGCCATCTTCATCATCCCGGCGCTCTCCATGATGAGGAGGGAGTAGTTCACCCTCGAGGCTGAGGGTATGTACCAGTAGCTATGTGTTTGATCTCTCTCTCTCGTGTTCTCTCTCGTGTTCCCTCTACGGCATGATCTTGATGTATCCCGAGCTTTGCTATTGTAGTTGGATCTTATGATGTTTCTGCCCCTCTACTCTCTTGTGATGAATTGAGTTTTCCCCTTTGAAGTTATCTTATCGGATTGAGTCTTTTATGAGAACACTTGATGTATGTCTTGTCGTGCTTATCTGTGGTGACAATGGGATATCATGTGCCTCTTGATGTATTTTTTGGTGACCAACTTGCGGGTTCCGCCCATGAACCTATGCATAGGGGTTGGCACACATTCTGGACTCTCCGGTAGAAACTTTGGGACACTCTTTGAAGTACTTTGTGTTGGTTGAATAGATGAATTTGAGATTGTGTGATGCATATCATATAATCATGCCCACAGATACTAGAGGTGACAATGGAGTATCTAGGTGACATTATTCTTTTGGTTTATTTGTGTCTTAAGGTGTTATTTTAGTACGAACTCTTTTATAGATCGATCCGAAAGAATAACTTTGAGGTGGTTTCGTACCCTACCATAATCTCTACGTTTGTTCTCCGGTATTAGTGGCTTTGGAGTGACTCTTTGTTGCATGTTGAGGGCTTGTTATATGATCTATCTATGTTATTATTGTTGAGAGAACTTGCACTAGTGAAAGTATGAACCCTAGGCCTTGTTTCCTAGCATTGCAATACCGTTTACGCTCACTTTTATCGCTCGTTACCTTGCTGTTTTTATTATTCCAGATTACAAAAACCTTTATCTACTATCTATTTTGCACTTGTATCACCATCTCTTCGCCGAACTAGTGCACCTATACAATTTACCATTGTATTGGGTGTGTTGGGGACACAAGAGACTCTTTATTATTTGGTTGTAGGGTTGTTTGAGAGAGACCATCTTCATCCTACGCCTCCTACGGATTGATAAACCTTAGGTCATCCACTTGAGGGAAATTTGCTACTCTCCTACAAACCTGTGCACTTGCAGGCCCAACAACGTCTATAAGAAGAAGGTTGTGTAGTAGACATCAATCTCCACGCCATCAAGTACTTACCCCTCAAGCTCAAGGGACCAACTCGACACTGGCTGAAAAGCCTCCCCGAAAATTATATCGGAAGCTGGGAGGAGCTCGAGGACGCTTTCAGGGAAAATTTTCAAGGGACTTATGTCCAACCTCCGGATGCAGACGATCTAAGTCATATAACCCAACAACCCGGAGAGACCGCCCGTAAGCTTTGGAACAGATTTCTGACCAAGAAAAACCAAATCGTCGACTGTCCGGACGCCGAGGCTTTAGCAGCTTTCAAGCACAGTATTCGGGATGAATGGCCCACCAGACACCTCGGCCAAGAAAATCTAGGACAATGGCAGCCCTAACCACCCTCATGACCCGCTTTTGTGCAGGTGAGGATAGATGGTTGGCCCGTAGCAGCACGAGCGACCCAGGCAAATCCGAAATCAGGGATGGCAATGGAAAACCACGACACAATAAAAACAAATGTCGAAACAATGAAGACAACCCAAAAAATACAATGGTAAACGCCATATTTTGGGGTCCAAACCCGGTCAATGGAAAAAGCCATTTAAAGGCAGCAGAGAAGGTCCATCCAGCTTAGACAAAATTCTCGACAGGTCCTGCCAGATTCATGGCACCCCCGATAAGCCAGCTAACCACACCAAGAGAGAATGTTGGGTCTTTAGACAGGCCGGCAAGCTCAACGCCGAACACAAGGGGAAGGGGCCACTAAGTGAAGACGAGGACGAATCTCGCCAGCCGAACACAGGGGGACAGAAAAAATTTCCACCGGAGGTTAAAACAATGAACATGATTTACGTCACTCATATCCCAAAAAGGGAGCGCAAATGCGCACTCTGAGACATATATGCTATAGAGCCCGTCATCCCCAAATTTAGTATTCATCACGGGGGCTCATCCGCCCTAGTGCTCGACCCGATAATCAATGAATAGCACCTCACTCGAGTCCTCATGGACGGCGGCAACAGTCTAAATCTGATGTATCAGGACACTGTCCGCAAGATGGGGATAGACCCGTTAAGAATTAAGCAAAGCAGCACTACCTTTAAAGGAGTGATACCAGTCGTAGAGGCCCGAAGCATGGGCTCCCTGGCGTTGGAAGTTGTATTCGGTTCTCCCGATAACTTTTGAAGCAAAGAACTAATCATCGATATTGCTCTGTTCCGAAGCGGTTACCATGCACTACTTGGAAGAACAGCATTCGCCCGCTTCAATGCAGTTCCGCATTATGCTTATCGTAAACTTAAGATGCCCAGTCCACGTGGCGTTATCACAATCAGTGGAAACACGGGGCGTTCCCTTCGTACGGAAGAATACATCGCGGCTTTAGTAGCCGAATCATGGAGTGATCTCTGCGAAACAAGCAACCCATCGGTTTTTGAGACCGCGGACACAGTTAGATGTGTTCGGTGCACACCTAGGTGTCACAACTTAGATAATCCTGAGCTTGATTAGCGGCTATACTCCCACAAAAATAGACCACAAGCAGACTGTACATATTTCCATATATATGTAAAATAGGGCTTCAAAACTCCTTGTGTGGTGTGGGAGGCCGCCCGCATATAAGAGGTCCATAGTTTGGCTTGACCCTATCCGGACCCAAGAAATTATATCTTCATGGTTCATTAAAACAGACCAATTATACTCACGGTCACCCCAGATTCTTTCACCATGTTTTTCCCTTTTCTCTCAGGTGGCCACCACTCTTTACCCCTCATGAACACAGGCGCAATGGAGATAAAGGCGCAGACGTGCAGCAGGGCCCCGTTCCAAGGATTCTTTTTAAATTAAGCCCCTGCATAAACCTTTTTATTATGTTTTTGTTGTTTTCATATCCTCCTGGCTCTTAAAGTGACCCACAAGGATGTCGGCATTATCGGTGAGCTTATGACTCGCCGTATTTAAGATTACAAAAGTAGCAGTCGGTGTGTTTTGGAGATCTAAGTTCTCACCACAGGTGCTCTTTCGTCACGCCAAGTAGACATGTACCTTGAAATCCAGGGTTTTATTACCAGGGGCTGCAATTCAGCCCGGTATATATTTTAAAGTCCGAATACCTTCGGGAGTGTTCGGCGTCGCGAGTTTGGCCCTATATGCATCAGCTACGAATCATGTCTTTGGTCAAATGTTGGGTTTGCACGGCTCCCGCGTTTTGCTACCTTACGTTCCGCACCACCGGCTACGGGAGCACAGTGAGAACTGCTGCGATTGTGCCTTGGTTCATCCGGCGAGCACCTCAGTAGAGAAAGCCGAAAACTGACTGTCATGATACAACAAGAGACTGGTCAACCACTCGATAACTCAACGAAATCCTCGAGATTCCTCCACATTAACGAAGGACCGATTTTCTAGTCACTTATGTTAACACACTGTATTCGACTAAAAACGCGGACATACCAGGGGCTATGTAGTAGCCCCACCGTCAAACTCCTATGGCTAAGTGAAAGTGTTAAAGCTTTATAGTCCGATTGCCTTGTTCGCCACACTATCACCTCCTTAAATGGACCAAGACGTTGGATCAAGTGTGACTACGTGCTTTTGCCAAACACCCACGCGTTATTCGCAAAGGGGTTGAAGCCGACGACTGCAATCTTTCAGGTTATATACATATATACATAAACGGCCGCATAGGAGGCACTAAAATACTTTACAGGCAAAAGTATAAATATAGCCTTTATTATCAAAAGCATTGTCTTTACAATTCAGATATATATCATTCGGACATGGTAGTCTTTGAGCACCGAGCCTCTATCAGGCGGGAATCTTCTAAGATCTCTTCAAAATAGTGCTCCGGCAGGTCCTCGCCCCCGGGCGGACCCCGTGTTGCAATACCCGTGGCCTCCATCCTTGCCCAGTACATCTTAACGCGGGCGAGGGCCATCCGCACACCCTCTATGCATGCTGACCGCTTGATAGTGGCGATATGCGGCACAACACAAATAAATCCTTTCACCAAACCAAAATAACTACTCGGGCTTGGTTCCCCCGGCCACAAGCAGTCCACGACAGCCTTCATGGCAAGTCCGGATAACCTATAGAGCTCCGCCCATTCGGCCATCTGCTCGTTTCGCAGCAGCGGACGCTTTGATGTGCTAAACAGTGACCAGAACAGTCTTTCCACTTCATGATCTTCTTGGTCCTGGAAGAACTGCGTCGCATTGGCAGGACTCTTTGACAAGTCCAAGTACGTGTCTTGAGAACTCCACATTTGATCAAGAGGAGCATACTTCGGATCGCCGAACTTAGTTCACAATAAAAAGGGCTTCCTAGCCGTGATCTCGCCGGCTTGCCGGAGCTCCTCCCGAGCTGCTCTGATCTCAGATCGAGTCTCTTTTGCCGTTTGTAAGGCCTTTTTCAGGTCCATCATTTTTTCTTGGCTCTCGTTTTTGAGCAGCTCATATCGATTAGCGGCATCCTTCAGCTCAAGAGCCATATTGGCTATTTTTTCCTCACTTCGGCGATGAGCAGCCTGTTCGGCTTTCAATTCACTCATTGCCTTTTCGGCAGCCGCGTCGCTTATTTGTCTTGCTCCTTAGCACGCGCAAGCTCAGCCTGAAGAGTCTCCATGGTGGCTGCACCATCTGCAGTTAAAGCATATTGTAAGTCCCAGCGTCATATTGTCATACATACTTGCTGACCGCCCAGGAGACACACCTTTCGCCTCGTCAAGACGCTTATTCACGAGCATGATGTCCTCATCCGCCACATCAAGTTGCCGCTTCAATGCAACAAATTCGGCAGCCCACGTAGTTGTCGGGGCTGCAACCACCTGTGTACAAAATTGGCAGAATCCTTTCGTGAGATTATTGATATTTTTGATCCTCCGATCACCCCGTTTGGATGGCAACCAAAGTCTTAGGGGCTACTATCTATACACAGTGCACACTGCGTTTGTAGTACAAAATAACAACAAGAATGCCACCTTACTTACCTCGAAGCCTCTTAACAGGCTCGTAAAGGCTTCATCCAGTCCGCTCTTCGCGGACAAAATTCTTCTAATCACCGTACTCATTATGGTACGATGTTCCTCTGAAACAGGCGCTTGCCGCAAAAGACCCATCAACGTATCCGGCTGTGCGTCAGATAGTTCGGGGCTTTTGTTAATGGTCTCTTTAGGAGCCGAACACCCTGGACCTCGGGCGGCTGAAGATTCACCTTCTTGCCTCGTCCTCCTTTGAGGATCGGGAGAGATCCTCCGAGACAACACTTCGGGGTCATCCTCCCTATGGGGCAGGGGAGTATGAGGAGGCATCTCGCTCTCCATATCTCCGGAAGAAGATCCCCCGAGGACGAAGATTGCTGCGAAATGCTATAGGCCGGACTACCAAACATACGTTTCAAATATTACTATCGTAAACGGGAAAGGAACGGGGTATGCTTATAGGACAACTTTGTTCACTTACGTCTCGGCTAGCGGCTGGCCCCCTTGAGGGCGCTGTTTTGCAATGTTGCTCCCCGGGACGGGACCCTCTGTTATGGATTTCTTCCCTTGCTTGGAGGCCTTGGCCTCCAAGTCTTTGGGGGTGGCTCTCTTCTTCCCGTGACGGGAAGGAGTATTTGATTCTCCTCCCCGTTTTTTCTCCAACATGGGAGCTCCAATTTCTTCGGGCTCCGTACATAAAATACCGCCCGTATGGAGGCCACTCTTGACCTCCCCACCCCTCTCCTTGTCTTCCTCTGATGGCACTCGATATGGTGCACGAGCCAACATCCTGGTTAACACCGGATCCGCTGAGTCTTCGCGAAGAGGCGCCGAACACCTGATCCTTTCCACATTTTTTAGCCAACCCTGGCCGAGGATGGTTTTTCAGAAATAATGTTATGTTAAATATAATGATAAAATGTTTGGTTATCGATGCTCACCGGGGTATCTGGGTGGTTGCAGTCGAGGCCTGCGTCTTCCATGGTGTCCGAACACTTCATTCGTGATCCGAAGAACGATTTATTCATCCCTTCGAGCGTCATGCCGAAGAAGTGATGAACGGTTCGCGGTCCTTCCGGATTGAACTCGCACATATGGAGAGGTCGTCGTTGGCATGGCAGGACCCGTCGAACTAGCATTACCTGAATCACCTTGACAAGACCAATATTCTTCTCAATGAGATCTTGGATGCGGCTTTGCAGTGTCCGCACATCGTCAGCCGACCCCCAGCCCAGCCCCTTGTTGACCCATGATGCAAGCTGTGGTGGAGGACTGGAGCGGAAGGCAGGAGTAGCAACCCACTTTTTACCTCGAGGAGCTATGATATAAAACCACTCCCGTTGCCACGGGTCGGAAGCCTCCGAGAAGGAACCCTTTGGCCATAAAGCGTTGGCACATTTGCTTATTTTTTTCCCTCCGCACTCCGCGTGTTTCCCATCGATCATCTTCAATGTTACGTTAAAGGTCTTGAGCCATAAGCCAAAGTGTGGAACAATGCGGAGGAAGTCCTCGCACACGACGATGAATGACGGGATGTGAAGGAAGGAATTCAGAGCTAGATCATGAAAATCTAGCCCGTAGTAGAACATGAGCCCTCTAACGAAGGGATGAAGGCCGAGGCCTATCCCTCAGAGGAAGTGAGAGATAAACACAACACTCTCGTCGGACTTGGGAGTAGGGATGACCTGCCCTTGAGCAGGAAGCCTGTGGGGAATTTTCGCGGTCAAGTACCTCACCTCCCTAAGCTTCTTGATATCCTCCTCTGTGACGGAGAAAGGCCATCCACCAGCCTTGAAGGCTGGATCCGGACATGGTCAGAAGTTTGGAGCGTTTTGGCTAAAGCTTTGGGTGTTGGAATTCAAGGTAGGAGAAGGAGAAGATTAAGCGTAGAGGGAAAAGACAGGCCTTGGTCTCTTTATAAAGAGAATTAATACCAAACGTCCCTCGCGTGGCCTTTGGAACTTACCTATTCCCAAGGAATCCTACCCGTGGAACGGTTGGGTTACCCATGCCCTTATTGATGAGAATCCCGTGATAAGGGGACACGATCTCTGCTTCGACAAGATGTGCCAATAAAGCCGCCTCGTGAAACATGTTGTGGCACGCTGATAAAACGGTTCGGATAAAAACTGGGCCGTGGTGTGATGTCATGCTATGAATAAACTATCAACAGATTAGATCCGTGAAATATTATACTCTCTATGGTGGTAGGTGGAATTTGTTTTTGCAGAGCCGGACATGATTCTTGTGTTCAAGATCTACTTTGGAGTATTCGGAGGAGGAACCCGCCTTGCAATGCCGAAGACAATCTGCGCGCCGGACTCAATCGTCATTGAAGCCTGGTTCAGGGGCTACTGAGGCAGTCCTGGATTAAGGGGTCCTCGGACAGCCGGACTGTTGGACAATGGAGGTACAAGACAGAAGACTTCGTCCCGTGTCTGGGCGGGACTCTCCTTTGCGTGGAAGGCAACCTTGGCTATTCGGATATGTAGATTTCCTTCTCTATAACCGACTCTGTGTAACCCTAGCCCCCTCCGGTGACTATATAAACCGGAGGGTTTAGTCCGTAGGACAAGGACAATCATAATCATTGGCTAGCTTCTAGGGTTAGCCTCCTCGATCTCGTGGTAGATCAACTCTTGTAATACTCATATCATCAAGATCAATGAAGCAGGAAGTAGGGTATTACCTCCATAGAGAGGGCCCGAACCTGGGAAAACATCATGTCCCCCTCCTCCTGTTAACATTAGCCTTAGACGCACAGTTCGGGACCCCCTACCCAAGATCCGCCGGTTTTGACACTGACACACACCTTGTTACTATCTTTAGGATCGACAAAACCTTTTGGTTGCATCATATACAACTCTTCTTTAAGAAATATCCATTTAAGGAATGCAGTTTTGACATCCATTAGCCAGATTTCATAAAATATAGCAACTGCTAACATGATTCAGACGGATTTAAGCATCGCTACAGTTGAGAAAATCTCATTGTAGCCAACACCTTGAAATTGTCGAAAACCTTTTTGCGACAAGTCGATCTTTGTAGATAGTAACACTACTATCAGTGTCTGTCTTCCTCTTGAAGATCCATTTATTTAATATGGCTTAACGATCATCGGGCAAGTCCACCAAAGTCCACACTTTGTTCTCATACATGGATCCCATCTCAGACTTCATGGCCTCAAGCTATTTCACAGAATCTGGGCTCATCATGGCTTCCTCATAGTTCATAGGTTCATCATGGTCTATAACAGGACTTCCAGAATAGGATTACCGTACCACTCTAGTGCGGACCGTACTTTGGAAGACCTACGAGGTTCTGTAGTAACTTGATCTGAAGTTTCATGATCATCATCATTAGCTTCCTCACTAATTGGTGTAGGAATCACTGGAACTGATTTCTGTGATAAACTACTTTCCAATTCGGGAGAAGCTACAATTACCTCATAAAGCTCTACTTTCCTCCCACTCGCTTCTTTTGAGAGAAACTCCTTTTCTAGAAAGGATCCATTCTTAGCAACGAATATCTTGCCTTCGGATCTATGATAGAAGGTGTACCCAATAGTTTTCTTTGGGTATCCTATGAAGACGCACTTCTCCGATTTAGGTTCGAGCTTATCAGGTTGAAGCTTTTTCACATAAGCATCGCAGCCACAAACTTTAAGAAACGACAGATTAGGTTTCTTGTCAAACCATAGTTCATACGGTGTCGTCTCAACGGATTTTGACAGTGCCCTGTTTAAAGTGAATGCAGCTGTCTCTAATGCATAACCCCAAAATGATAGTGGTAAATCGGTAAGAGACATCATAGATCGCACCATATCCAATAAAGCGCAGTTACGACGTTCAGACACATCATTACACTGTGGTGTTCCAGGTGGCGTGAGCTATGAAACTAATTCACATTGTTTTAAATGAAGGCCAAACTCGTAACTGAAATATTTTCCTCCATGATCTGATCAGAGAAACTTTTATTTTCTTGTTACGACGATTCTCCACTTCACTCTGAAAATCTTTGAACTTTTCAAATGTTTCAGATTTGTGTTTCATTAAGTAGATATACCCATATCTGTTTAAATCATATGTGAAGGTCAGCAAATAACGATCACCGCCACAAGCATTAACAGTCCTTGGACCGCATACATCGGCATGTATTATATCCAAGAAGTCACTATCTCGTTCCATTGTTCCGAAGAACGGAGTTTTAGTCATCTTGCCCATAAGGCACGGTTCGCAAGTATCAAATGATTCATAATCAAGTGATTCCAAAAGTCCATCTTTATGGAGTTTCTTCATGTGCTTTACACCGATATGTCCCAAACGACAATGCCACAAATAAGTTGCACTATCATTATCAACTTTGCATCTTTTGGCATCAAAATTATGAATATGTGTATTACCACGATTGAGATTTAATAAACCATCAATATTGGGTGTATGACCATAGAAGGTTTTATGCATGTAAACAGAATAACAATTATTCTCTGTCTTAAATGAATAACCGTATTTCAATAAACATGATCTAATCATATTCATGCTCAACGCAAACACCAAATAACATTTATTTAGGTTTAACACTAATCCTGAAAGTATAGGGAGTGTACGATGATGGTCATATCAATCCTGGAACTACTTCCAATAGACATAGTCACTTCATCCTTAAGTAGTCTCTATTTATTCTGTAATTCCTGTTTTGAGTTACTAATCTTAGCAACTGAACAAGTATCGTATACCCAGGGGATACTATGAACATTAGCAAGGTACACATCAATAACCTGTATATCAAATATACCTTTGTTCACTTTGCCATTCCTCTTTTCCACCAAATATTTGGGGTAGATCTGCTTCCAGTGACCATTGCTTTGTAGTAGAAGCACTTCGTTTCAGGCTTAGGTCTAGCTTTAAGCTTCTTCATGGGAGTGACAACTTTCTTGCCATTCTATTTGAAGTTCCCTTTCTTTCCTATCGCCCTTTTCTTGAAACTAGTGGTCTTGTCAGTCATCAACACTTGATGCCTTTTCTTGATTTATACATTTGTCGATTTCAGCATCACGAAGAGCTCGGGAATCGTTTTCGTCACCCCTTGCATACTATAGTTCATCACGAAGTTCCAGTAACTTGGTGATGGTGACTAGAGAACTCTGTCAATCACTATCTTATCTGGAAGATTAACTCCCACTTGATTCAAGTTATTGTAGTACCTAGACAATTTGAGCACATACTCACTGCTTGAGCTATTCTCCTCCATCTTTTAGCTATAGAACTTGTTGGAGACTTCATATCTCTCAACTCGGGTATTTTCTTGAAATATTTAACTTCAACTCCTGGAACATCTCATATGGTCCATGACGTTCAAAACGTCTTTGAAGTCCCGATTCTAAGCCATAAAGCATGGTGCACTAAACTATCAAGTAGTCATCATATTAAGCTAGCCAAACGTTCATAACATCTGGATCTGCTCCTGCAATAGTTTTGTCACCTAGCGGTGCATCAAGGAAATAATTCTTTTGTGCAGCAATGAGGATAAACCTCAGATCACGGACTCAGTCCGCATCATTGCTACTATCATCTTTCAACTTAGTTTTCTCTAGGAACACATATATAAAACATAGAGAAGCAACAACACGAGCCATTGATCTACAACATAATTTGCAAAATACTATCATGACTAAGTTCATGATAAATTAAAGTTCAATTAATCATATTACTTAAGAACTCCCACTTAGATAGACATCCCTCTAGTCATCTAAATGATCACGTGGTCCAAATCAACTAAACCATGTCCGATCATCACGTGAGATGGAGTAGTTCTCAATGGTACATCACTATGTTGATCATATCTACTATATGATTCACGCTCGACATTTCGGTCTCCAGTGTTCCGAGGCCACATCTGCATATGCTAGGCTCGTCAAGTTTAACCCGAGTATTCTGCGTGTGCAAAACTGGCTTGCACCCATTGTATGTGAACATAGAGCCTATCACACCCGATCATTACGTGGTGTCTCAGCATGAAGAACTGTCGCGACGGTGCGTACTCAGGGAGAACACGTATACCTTGAAATTTTAGTAAGGGATCATCTTATAATGCTACCGCCGAACTAAGCAAAATAAGAAGCATCAAAAATAAACATCACATGTAATCAAAATACGTGAAATGATATGGCCATCATCATCTTGTGCCTTTGATCTCCATCTCCAAAGTACCATCATGATCTCCATCATTACCGACATGAAACCATGATCTCCATCATCTTGATCTTTATCGACGTGTCATCACATGGTCGTCTCGCCAACTATTGCTTTTGCAACTATTGCTATCGCATAGCGATAAAGTAAAGCAATTATATGGCGCTTGCATCTTATGCAATAAAGAGAAAACCATAAGGCTCCTGCCAGTTGCCTATAACTTCAACAAAACATGATCATCTCATACAAAAAATTATATGTCATCACATCTTGACCATATCACATCACAACATGCCCTGCAAAAACAAGTTAGACATCCTCTACATTGTTGTTGCAAGTTTTATGTGGCTGCTACGGGCTAAGCAAGAACCGTTCTTACCTATGCATCAAAACCACAACGATTTTTCACCAAGTGTGTTGTTTTAACCTTCAACAAGGACCGGGCGTAGCCACACTCGATTCAACTAAAGTTGGAGAAACAGACACTCACTAGCCACCTGTGTGCGAAGCACGTCGGTAGAACCAGTCTCGCGTAAGCGTATGCGTAATGTCGGTCTGAGCCGCTTCATCCAACAATATCGCCGAATCAAAGTATGACATGCTGGTAAGCAGTATGACTATTATCACCCACAACTCTTTGTGTTCTACTCGTGCATATAACATCTACGCATAGACCTGGCTCTGATACCACTATTGGGGAATGCTGTAATTTCAAAAAAATCCTACGACCACGTAAGATCTATCTAGATGATGCATAGCAACAAGTGGAGAGTGTGTGTCCATGTACCCTCGTAGACTGAAAGTGGAAGTGTTTCAATAACGGGTTGATGTAGTCGAACTTCTTCGCAATCCAACCGATCCAAGCACCGAACGTACGGCACCTCCGCGTTCAGCACACACTCAGCTCGATGAAGTACCTCGTACTCTTGATCCAGTTGAGGCCGAGGGAGACTTCCGTCAGCACGTCGGCATGGCGACGGTGATGATGAAGTTACTGGCGCAGGGCTTCGCCTAAGCACTACGACGATATGACCGAGGTGTGTAACTGTGGAGGGGGGCACCGCACACGGCTAAAACAATTGTCAACTTGTGTCTATGGGGTGCCCCCTGGCCACGTATATAAAGGAGGGAGGAGGAGGAGGCCGGCCTAGGAGGGGCGCGCCTATAGGGGGAGTCCAACTAGGACTCCCAATCCTAGTTGGAGTCCCCTTCCTTTTCCAAGAGGGGAGAGAGGGAAGGATTAGGAGAGGGAGAAGGAAAGAGAGGGGGGCGCTGCCCCCTCCCTAGTCCAATTCAAACTTTCCATGAGGGGGGGGGGGGGCGCATGACCACCCCTTGAGGCCCTTCTGTCCTTTTCCCGTATGGCCCATTAAGGCCCACTACTTCCCCAGGCGAATTCTCGTAACTCTCCGGTACTCTGAAAAATATCCGAATCACTCGGAACCTTTCTGATATCCGAATATAGCCTTCCAATATATTGATCTTTACGGCTCGACCATTTCGAGACTCCTCGTCATGTCCGTGATCCCATCCAGGACTCCGAACAAACTTCGGTCATCAAATCACATAACTCATAATACAAATCGTCATCGAACGTTAAGCGTGCGAACTCTACAGGTTCGAGAACTATGTAGACATGACCGAGACACATCTCCGGTCAATAACCAATAGCGAAACCTGGATGCTCATATTGGCTCCTACATATTCTACGAAGATCTTTATCGGTCAAACCGCATAACAATATATGTTCTTTATTAGTCCATGGTACTTTTGGTTAATTGGAATGTTCTTTGTTGGAACGTGCGGGGCTTAAATTCTGAACCAAAACAACTTGCTCTGTTTAATGCCATCATCGCTAGCGGATGTGTTGTTATATGCTTGCAGCAAACTAAGAAGCACGTATTTGATAATAACTTTGTTAAGTCTTGCTGCCCATGACGTTTTGATAAATTCGAATTTATTCCTGCTCGTGGTGCTTCGGGTGGAATTGCCACGATCTAGAATAGCTCCATTTTTACGGCCAATGTAATATCCTCCAAGGACTTTGCTCTGGTTATCCATTTTCAATCCGCACAATCGGCACAACATTTGACCCTAGTGAACGTCTATGGCCCTTGTCAAGGTTAAGAACGCAAGGATTTCATAAAGTGGCTCCTTGACCTAAATATCCCCCACAATGAAGATTGGCTCCTTTTAGGTGATTTTAATTTCATTCGTGGCCTAGATAACCATAATAAACCTGGTGGAAATTTTCGAGACATGATCACCTTTATTGGTTTTATCCACACCTAGAGCCTTGTGGAACTTCCAATCAAAGGTCGAGCTTATACCTGGAGCAATATGCAGGTAGACCCCCTTCTAGAACAGATTGACTGGTTTTTTACGAGAACTAATTGGACTTCATCATACCCTAAAACCCTAGTTCAGCCTCTAGGCAGGCCGGTCTCGGATCACATTCCTTGTGTTGTCTGCATTGAGACAACCATCCTCCGGTCGAAGATTTTCAGATTTGAATCTTATTGGGTGCACCATCCTGGCTTTCTGGAAACGGTTAGTAACTCTTGGTCCAAACTAGTTTGTTCGGCCAACATGGCTACTGTTCTATCTCGAAAGTTTAAACTCCTAAGGCATGATCTTAAGAGTTGGAGTAAAGGTATTTCCAAACTGTCAATTGCCATTGAAAACTCTAACAGAGATCTATTTGAACTTGATGAACTTGAAAGTAAAAGATGCCTCACCACACCTTAAGCCAACTTTCGTCGAATACTCAAAAATCACATTCTCTGACTCCTTGCTTATCAGAAAGAATATTGGAGGAAAAGATGCACTATCCGTTGGGTCAAGTTTGGTGACGAGCAACCCAAATTTTTTTCAAGCAATGGCCTCAGAAAGATATAGAAGAAACCATATGCATCACTTACCACTGATGATGGCTAATGTGTGGAAGATCATGCAGGGAAGGAGTCCGTTATTTTTCAAGCATTCAAAAAGCGGCTTGGCTCATCTGAGCAACACGAAATGAAATTTGATTTAGCCAGAATTATCAAGAGGAGAGAGGATCTTGACCAACTCATAGTGCCATTCACTCACATAGAAATCAATGATGTGATTAAATACATGCCTGCTGTTAGAGCCCCGGGACCGGATAGTTTCACTGGTCATTTCCTCAAAACTTGTTGGTACATGATTAAAGAGGACTTTTACAAGATTTGTAATCAATTCCATGAGGGAAATCTGAACCTTGAAAGCATCAATGAGGGTTTCATTACCTTGATACCGAAAATTAATGCACCTACTTCAGTCAATGACTACAGGCCCATCACTCTACTCAATTGTTGTCTTAAGATAATTACAAAGCTACTTGCAAATCGTCTACAAAAGCTCATCTTAAAGATAGCGCATAGAAATCAGTATGGGTTCTTGAAAGGAAGATCTATCCAAGATTGTCTGGCATGGGCGTTCGATACATCTATTAATGCCAAGTTTCAAAAAACCCAATAGTCCTACTTAAACTTAACTTCGCCAAGGCGTTTGATACAATTGAACATGACGCCATGTTAGATATAATGAAGCACATGGGATTTAATGATAAGTGGATACATTGGATCAAGGCTATTCTCTCATCCGTAAAATCTTCAATTCTGCTTAATGGCGTACCGGGGCGACAATTTCATTGCAAAAGTGGAGTGCGACAAGGTGATCCATTATCTCCATTGTTTTTTGTGCTGGCAGAGGACCTACTTCAAGCAGTAATTAATGATGCTTTTGCTCAAGGCATAATTCAGCTCCCTTTCCCGTGCGCCACTCAAAAAGATTACCCGGTCATCCAATACACCGACGACACCATCCTGGTCCTCCCTGCATGTGAAACACAAGCAACAACGCTCAAGCAAATCTTGTCTGATTATGCTACATCCATTGGATTGAAAATCAATTTTCACAAATCAAATCTTATTCCAATGAATTGTGATGAATCTCTGAGTACCAACATCGCCCAAATCTTCGGTTGCATGACTGGCAAAATGTCGTTCACTTACCTTGGACTGCATTTGGGATCCACAAGGCCCTCGGTTAATGATCTAATGCCTTTGGTATGCAAAGTGGAACGATGCCTTACATCTACTATCAACATGATCTCTTATGGAGCAAAACTTTTGTTACTCAACTCGGTGATCACCTCGTTGACAATCTTTGCTCTATGCACTCTCAAGTTACCTATAACAATAATTGAGATGTTAGACAAGATTAGACAGAAATGTCTGTGGACCAAAAAGACAGAACAAGGAGAATCATGTAACTCTTTGGCTTCTTGGAGCATGATTTGCAAGTCAAAGAATTGTGGTGGTATGGGTATTCTAGACCTCCGAACCCAAAGTGATGCCTTGCTGCTTAAGTACCTACACAAATTCTACAACCATTGGGACCTACCTTGGGTGGAACTAATCTGGAACACATACTATACCACGAAAATCCCACATGTAACTGATGCATGTGGTTCCTTCTGGTGGAGAGACATCACAAAGCTCATGCCCATCTATAGAGGCATCGCCAAGTTCACCATTCAGGATGGCCACAACACCTATCAACTTCACCTAGGGAGATGACAAGTGGACATGCATTTGGGGCAAAGGAGACTACACAGCCAAACAGTACTACTCATATTACTTCAGAGAGATCAATGCCCACCAATCTTATAGGTGGCTTTGGAAATCCAAGGTAACCATGAAAATTAAAGTGTTTGGCTGGCTTCTCCTATCAGACAGACTCAACACACGAAACATGCTCCAGAGGAGGCACTATAACATTGGTGATAATCACACATGCCTCCTATGTGACTCACCTAACAAGGAAACCTTGGAACATCTCTTCTTTACCTGCCCATTTAGCCAAGAATGCTAGTCACACCTTGACATTGGTTGGATAACACAAGGCACAAGACTTTAATGGATAGAAAAGGCAAAATCTACATGGAATAGGACAATGTTCATGGATATCTTCCTACAGGCTGCATGGAGCATATGGAAATAAAGGAACAACAAACACTTCAGAGGGATCACATCGTCCAAAGCATCCTGGCTGACTCGGTTGAGAGAAGACCTTTCCCTACTTTGTTATAGAGTGGGAGAAACACATAAACCCTTTTGACCTCTTTTGTTTCTAGCATTTAGCTTTTTCTTCTTCACTCTCTTTTTATCCCTTTGACATCCCCCCAACTTCTCCATGGCAATGGATGTAAGGTTATGCCTTTGTAAGAACCTTTTTATACTTTAATTAATACATACAATAGGAGCCTCTCTTACTGTTTCAAGTGTCAAAAACATACGTTGTTCCCTTTGTCATCGATATGTTACTTGCCCGAGATTCGATCGTCGGTATCTCAATATCTAGTTCAATCTCGTTACCGGCAAGTCTCTTTACTCGTTCCATAATACTTCATCCTGTAACTAACTTATTAGTCACTATGCTTGCAAGGCTTATTGTAGGACCTTGAAGTATGTCTAGAGGGGGGGGTGATTAGACTACTTAACCAACTAAAACTTAACCTTTTCCCAATTTTAGACTTTGGCAGATTTTAGCTATATTTGGACAAGTCAAGCAATCATCACACAATTCAAGCAAGCATGCAAAGAGTATATAGGCAGCGGAAATTAAAGCATGCAACTTGCAAGAAAGTAAAGGGAAGGGTTTGGAGGATTCAAACGCAGTTGGAGACACGGATGTTCTTGGCGTGGTTCCGATAGGTGGTGCTATCGTACATCCACGTTGATGGAGACTTCAACCCATGAAGGCTAATAGCTGCGCGGGTCCATGGAGGGCTCCACCCAAGAAGGGTCCACGAAGAAGCAACCTTGTCTATCCCACCATGGCCGTCGCCAACGAAGGACTTGCCTCACTAGCGGTAGATCTTCACAAAGTAGGCGATCTCCTTGCCCTTACAAACTCCTTGGTTCAACTCCACAATTTTGTCGGAGGCTCCCAAGTGACACCTAGCCAATCTAGGAGACACCACTCTCCATGAAGTAACAAATGGTGCGTTGATGATGAACTCCTTGCTCTTGTGCTTCAAATGATAGTCTCCCCAACACTCAACTCTCTCTCTCATAGGATTTGGATCTGGTGGAAAGAAGATTTGAGTGGAAAGCAACTTGGGGAAGGCTAGAGATCAAGATTCATATGGTAGGAATGGAATATCTTGGCCTCAACACATGAGTAGGTGGTTCTCTCTCAGAACTGGTAAGTTGGAAGTGTAGGAATGTTCTGATGGCTCTCTCCATGAATGAAGAGGAGGTGGAGGGGTATATATAGCCTCCACACAAAATCTAATCGTTACACACAATTTACCAAACTCGGTGGGACCGAATCAACAAACTTGGTCGGACCGATTTAGTAAACCTAGTGACCGTTAGGATTTTCGGTGGGACCGACATGCAACTCGGTAGGACCGATATGGTTACGGTTAGGGCATAACGTAATCTCGGTGAGACCGATTACACAAACTCAGTGAGACCGATTTTGGTAATTAGCTAACCAGAGAGTTGGTCAGGTAAACTCGGTGGGACCGATTTGCTCTTCCGGTGAGAACGAAAAGTTATGAAAGGGAAACAGAGAGTTTACATTGCAATCTCGGTGGGACCGATCTCTCACTTCGGTTAGACCGAAAAGTTACGAAGGGAAACAGAGAGATTACAATCCCATCTCGGTGAGACCAAGATCCCTATCGGTGAGACCGATTTGCCTAGGGTTTGTGGCAGTGGCTATGACATTTGAACTCGGTGGCGCCGGATAGAAAGAATCGGTGTGACCGATTTTGACTTTAGGTTTAGGTCATATGTGGATGTGGGAAAGTAGTTGAGGGTATTTGGAGCATATCACTAAGCACTTGAAGCAAGAGGGTCATTAAGCAACACCTCATCCCTCCTTGATAGTATTGGCTTTTCCTATAGACTCAATGTGATCTTGGATCACTAAAATGTAAAATGAAGTGTCTTGAGCTTTTGAGCTTGAGCCAATCCTTTGTCCTTGATATTTTGAGGGATCCACTTTCATCATCCATGCCATGCCATTCATTGAGCTTTCCTGAAATAATAGTCTTGGAATAGCATTAGCTCAATGAGCTATATGTTGTTATGAATTACCAAAACCACCTAGGGATAGTTGCACTTCCAATCTCCCCCTTTTTGGTAATTGATGACAACATATAAATCAAAGCTTCGACAAATGATAATAAGATTGAAAAACATTGTCGCTTTGAGAAGTATGTGATAAGCAAGAGCTCCCCCTAAATTTGTGCATATTTTAAGATTTGCTTTGGACTGCAAATGCACAAGGAATTAGGCTCATGGGTTACTCTTCCATGTCACATACATCTTGGTGGAGCACTCAAAATAATAAAGATTGAATACATGCACTCATCACCAAGCAAAGTGAATGATCATATAAGGATAGGTAAGATAATATCATCAAACATGCATAAGTGTGGCTTATGATCAAACACATGATCATCAATGTCTCACAGGTAATTGCATAGTATCTCAAGCAATCAAAAGCAAACAAAATTCAACCAAGAAGACAAGAGAGAACAAAAGCAACACTCTCTCTCTCTCTCGAAGCCTATGATCTATACATTTTCTCCCCCTTTGGCAACAAGTTACCAAAAAGTTCATAGAAAATGCATAGTGCTAGTTCGACTCTCAGGCTTGGTCTTCAGGTGGTGGTGTAGATATGGCTCCTTGGACGAAGGCTTCAGTTGATGTAGATGGAGCTGGAGGAGTTGGTGCTGGAGCTGGTTGCCCTGGAGCTGTAGGAGCTGTAGTTGGTGCTGATGATGTGGCTCTAGTGTCTGTCATAGGCACTGCAGCTGACCTTTGAGCTCTAGGCACTCTGGCAAATGCATCAGTGGTTGTCTTGCCCTTCCTCTCCTGCATGTCATCCTGAAGCTGTTCCACACCTGACTGAATCTTAGTTACTTTGACATCAAGATCATAGAATTTTTTTCCATGATTCTTTCCAGGCTCTCCTGGTTTTGAGTTAGGGTGACCAACCCCTTCTCAATCCTCAGTGTTGATGCTATCAAGTAACCAAGCTGCTCTTGTTTGTTCTTCAAAAAGTATTCAGATGCCTCCTCTTGAGTTGGCATCTTGGCAGCCTTCTCTTTTCTTGCCTTCTCCTTCTTCTCTTGAGCTTGCACCGATGATGGTTCATTCTCATTCATGACAACTTGATTGTCCTCAAAGTCTGGATAGAGAGCAAAATTTTCCTTATCCAACAGATATTTTCCCGTGCCCATCTTTGAGTTAATCAACTCCTGAATTTGTGGGGCATATCCACAACTTCTCTTCTGATCTGCTGCAGTCCTCATGATAGTTTCAACCATAAGGCTCATGACCTTGAATTTCTGTGGCACATCAAATATGTGTAGCAAGTTTATTGCATGCCCTCTGATCATGCTCTAGTCACCTGACTTGGGCAAAAGAGTGTGCCTTAAGATCCAGTTGATCGTAGGCATCCCTGACAGAAGAAAATGAACTGATCCAAACTTGAAAGTTTCAAGAGCTTTGTCTGGGATCTCCTTGTACATATGTGACATAGTATTGTGTCCCATCTTCTTCTTGGCATAGACATCCAAGTCATCTTCACTCTCCTCTGGGTCATTGATCAGACTTTCCCATTCCTCTATGGTTGACTGGTATCTCGTTCCTTCAGACATCCAAACTATCCTCCCATCTGGATAGAAGTGTGCTGTGGAGTAGAATTGCATAATGAGTTCATCATTCCAGTTGGTGAGCTTCTGCCCAACAAAATCTGCAACTCCACAAGCATCAAAATTGTCATATACTCCAGGATAGTGTTCTTCATTCTCCTTCATGTAGGTTCAGTCGACCCACCTCATGTCACACACTATGGGCTTCTTGTCCAACAAGATTGTCTCATAGAAGTCCTGATGTTCCTTTGTGTGGAACCTGTAATCAACATCATTCCTTCTCCTGGTGGCATATGGATCTGTCAATATCCATAGCCTCAACCCTGAGTCTCTCCTGATATTCATGTCCTCATCCACAAGATGAGCATCATTGTGGTCTAGAATCTTGGGTTTGAGCTTCCTTAGGACCTGCCCTTCTTCATCTTCCTCAGCAGCAACATCAGGCATTGGGGCCTTGTTCTTCTCAGCTGCTGGTATACTCCTGGTATTCCTCTTTGGTGCAATCTTGGGCTTGGGGGCAGCTTTGGGTGCTTCTTTGGGCTTTGATGTTGCATCCCCTGACTTTATAGCATCACCCATAAGCTTCTGTGCCTTGGGTGCTGGTTCAGCAACCTCTTCTCCCTCTTCCATCATGGAAGGTTGACCAACAACTCTGGCCATGGTCTTCTTGACCCTTTCCTTCCTTTTCTTTCCTTCTGCAGCTGGCTCTTTGGGATCAGGCTTTTCAGGTACTTGAGTTGATCCTCTGGCTTTGGACATTGGTTGTCTTCCTGTAGGCCTTTTGATCTTCATGCCTGGCTTTACTGCAGTTGAGTTGTGCACCTTCTTGAGCTCTACTTTCTTGGAAGTAGCCTCATCTTCTTCTGCTATATAATCCTCATCCTCAGATTCTGAGGTCTTCTTCTTCGTTGTCCTTGTGGCAGCTTTAGGCAAATTGTTTGGAGTGCTTCTGCTCCCTTCATCTGAGCTGCTAGAGGGACTAGTGCCCTCACTCATGTGAATCTGCTCTACTGACTTGTTCTGACTATCACTTTGGTCTAACATGCTGAAATCGCTGACTGCTGACATTGTGAATAGTTATAGATGAGATAGAATGGATGAGCATCACAAAATACAGAGATTTTTGCAAAAGGATGATTAAAAAATTCAGTTTTAGTTTTCCACAGAAAGCGTTTCAGATCAACCGATTTTCAAACTCGGTGATACCGAAGCAGTTTTGGAACCTCAACTGGTGAACTCGATAGGACCGAGTCACAGTTCGGTGGCACCAAGACTGCTAGGGTTTCACAAAGTTCTAAAATCGGTCACACCGATTCGTAATTCTCGGTCAGACCAAGACTTACTAGTCCAATGGCGTTAGCCAAATCGGTGGGACCGAGTTTTTCAACTCGATGGGTCCGAGATGGTTTCGGCGGAAACCTAACCCTAAATTTTCGAATCACATCTATTTTAAGGATTGGTTAACTGGATAGGAGTGTTTCAATCGTGGCAAGATGCATTACGAACACAATGTGCTGAGAATCAGACGAGGATAGAACTGTGATCGAGTTCATACCCTAGCTTGGCGATGAACTCGCTACGACGGCAACGGCGAAGGTGAATTCCGTTGACGGCGGCGGAGACCAGCAACAGGAGGCGGCTGGCGACGAAGTCGATGATCCGTAGACCTAGTAGGCAGAGCGAGCTATGCGCGGGCGAAGAGTTTCGGAGAAAATTTTCCAAAATTTGCCCGTGAGTATATATAGCCTGACACTGTCGGTGTGACCGAGTGGAACAACTTGGTGGCACCGAGATGCATAACTGTATACTGTTACAGCAACTCGGTGTGACCGAAAAGTTCAAATCGGTTGCACCGAGATTGAAAACCTAGATCGACTTAGTGATCTTGGTAGGACCGAAATGGATGAATCGGTCAGACCGAGAATCACAAAGAAGTTTTGGAGGTTTAAGTCTATGACGAATCGGGGACTCCGAGTGCTCCTCACACAGAGTGGTTCAAATCTGACTTGATCAAATTTTGTGATGTAGCATGAATAGAGTTTGAGATGAGAAAAGCATAGATAGCTAGAGAAGGTTCTTAGGAATTCTTGTCCATACACTTGGCCAAAGAAAAAGAACCCAAACAATCAAAGCGACAAGTGGATGTCCTCGAATGAGTAAAATATGCAACCAACATGCTCACACAATAAAATGACAAATGAAATATGTGGCAAAGCATGCACAACCAATTCTAGCATCTAGCAAACAATTGGCGATGACTAGGTCATATATATATGAGTATATTGACTTAGGAGTCAAATGAGAACAATTGATCATAGGTCATACTCATTGTTTAAGCTCAAGTGGGGTTACCACTTTTACATAATGCATTGATGTGTTCACATCATTAGAGTTGCTTTGACTCAATTCTTAGAGTTAAGCTCCCCCTAGATGTGAGATCCCCTTTTAGAGGGATAAACTAACCTTGGGTTTTGTCGATGATGACTTCATGTAGGTGTTGAAGATGTGGATGCTCAATGTTGATGTAGATCATTTGGAGCAATCCTTTGGAGTGAGTTTGTCAGGACCCCGACTCGATGTCACATTGATCTAGCCGGTAACACCTCATATCACTTTGCGGCCTCACGCACGGTATCCCCACGGGTGTCGCCTTACCTTTGCCCGGGACCGTTTGCGCCTTTTGGCTCACGTATATGATAGTGTCGCTAGCATCCATATGATAAGGAGCCCGGGCTGACATGACTAGTCGTAAACCCAAAGTGGCACAGACTTACAGGGACAGGCATCCATGACCCAGCTTCGAACGTGTCGGTCATCAGCAAGTGGGTCCGGGTTGTAGCACTGGGCTAGCAGGACTCCGGTAAACCGGGCTGTAGCGGGCTAACAGGACTCCGGTACTCAAAGCGTGACATTTCCCCGAAGGGACAGACACAGGAACAAAGAAGGACACATGCCGGCCAGCCTAAGTGTTCCAGAGCAGTAGCAAGCTACCATGGCTCAGCGGTAACACTAGGAGACATTTCCCGGTAAGAGAGGCTACTAAAGATAAACAACTAGATAGTCAGATCCCACGCATACCAAGCATTTCAATCATACACACAATATGCTCGATATGTGCAAATACAACGAAGCATCACAACATGACTCTACGATACAAGTACTTTATTTAAGGCTCAGGGAGCCATACATAACATACACAAGGTACGGGCCACACGACCCAGCATTCAAGTCATACAGTCATACAAACTGGCAGCGGAAGTAACTTGTCTGAGTACAGACAACTAGTAAAATAAAAGAGGCTTGGAAAGCCTAGCTATACTACATGGTCCTTCACAAGCTCAGGGTCACCACCTGGGCCTTTAGCCTACTCGTTGATGTCAATGTCTACATAGAACCCATCAGAAGGGGTTGCAGCGTCTTCTGTAAAAATGTAAATTATAGCAACATGAGTACAAAGGTACTCAGCAAGACTTACATCAGATCCTACATACATGCATATTATCAAGAAGGGTTGGTGGAGTTATTGCAGCAAGCCAGCTTTGACTCTTGGCTAGACTATCCTACGATACTTCAACCTGAAATGGTTTTGCGCACACGAGTCCACTACTCACCACTTCAATACACTACCGAGGATCCGCCTCCGTCTTCCTACGGAAGAGCCATCCTCGGCACTCACACTTATCTTGAGGCTTTTAGTAGTTTCCATTTACTTGTCTATGAACTGTATAGGCAACCAAGTAGTCCTTTACCGCGGACGCGGCTATTCGAATAGATCATGATAACCCTGCAGGGGTGTACTTCTTCATACATGTTTCCACCACTTAGCGTCTGCACACGACATGTGCTCGGCAGACTTCAAGCGAAAGCCGACGTGGGTGTAGACCACGACCTACCTAAACACTTAAGCCTCTAGTCCAGGTTTATCGCCTATTCAGGTTCCATCCGCAGTCCGGCCGAGGTTTCCCATACGGCCCCGAACGATGTGAACAGGGTTCCCGAGATACCTAACGGGTATTCGGTACACCGTGCCACGTACCTACCGCATCACAGCCCACCCCTACGGTCAGCGCTGTCCACGGCCTCCAGTAGGCTACAAACACCAGAAACTACTTGCAACTCCTGGACAGAGAGCTAGGGTGAATAAGAAGTCGAGCGGGGTCATATTTCAGGGGCCAATGCATGGTAGTAGCTGTATCTTAAATCACACATACAGATCTCAGTGCTTAAGGTCGGCTTCAATGAAACAACCCACCATGTACTCCTACATGGCCTCTCATCGATACCTTTACCAAATCGTGTTCACCACACCACTCTCATTACCGACATAATCATTTCACTCTAGCCATCACCCAGATGAACCAGACCTGACACGACTCTAAGCATAGCAGGCATAGCAAGGTAGGAACAACACATACATATGGCTCAATCAACTCCTACACATGCTAGTGGGTTTCATCTAGTTACTGTGGCAATGACAGGTCATGCAGAGGAAATGGGTTCAACTACCGTAGCACACAGCAGTTTGAAACGCGTTGTCTTAATGCAGTAAAAGAGAGCAGGAGCGAGAACATGGGATTGTATCGATATGATCAAATGGTTGGTTGCTTGCCTGATGGTTCGATGCACTGATACGGTTCTTCGTTAGGGTAATCACGGTACTCCTCGGAGGCAGAACCTGTCACAAAGGACACCGATACACAACCATCACCAAACAATGTGCAACAATATGATGCATGCATGAAACATGGCAATATGAGTGTGTTGGGATAATGCAACTAAAACCAGAAGGGTTTGAACAAATTTGAATCAAAGATTCAAATTTCAAACTCAAACATGGCCTTTTAAAGTGCTATTCCTTATTCTGCTTAAAACATCAATTTAACTTGTTTGATCATGCATGAAAATAGTACAGATGGATAGATTGGATTTTTCTGATCATTTTTCATATATAATTTGTCCAATTTGGAGTTACAGAATAAAAGTTATGAATTTTTGAAGTTTAAATAATATTCTGGAATTTCCTGATTAAATTTAAATCCAGAAATATAAATATTGCGCCAGCATGACGTCAGCATGACGTCAGTGGTCAACTGCGGCTGGCTGGGGTCAAACCTGACGTGTGGGGCCCACACGTCAGTGACAGGGGGGTTAAACAGGGTTAATTTAATCCTAATTAGGAATTAGTGGCGCTGGGGCCCACTGGTCAGTGTCAGGGGGGGTAGTTAGTTTAACTAATTCGGTTAGTGCTAATCCTAATTAGCTAACAGGACTGGGCCCACCTGTCAGGGACACAGGGGGGGTCCTGCCGTGGTCAAGGTGGGTCAAACCCACCGGCGACATGACGCCGGCGAGGCCCGAGACGGCGGCGCGATGCGGAAACGCGCTACAGGGCACGGGCGAGGCCGTGCTTGGGCTCGTTGGAGAGCCCTTGCTCCCGCGCGTCGAACGGTGGTGGTGGCCGTGCCTGAGGTGGCCGGTACCGACGGCGGCGAGCTCGTGAGCGGCGGCCGGAGTTTGGGTGCGGTCGGGATCGGTGTTGCTGCTCGCAGGCGAGGGAGCTGAGGCGCTGGAGGGGTTCTACGGGTCCTTACGGACTTGTTGGACTCGTCGGGGTGACCAAATGGTCACCGGAGCTGCGTCGACGGCAAGCTCGGCGATGGCGGAGGTTCGGCCGTGGTGGGAAACGGGGTTACGGTGCGGGAACGAGGGTGAAAAGAGGGGGAAACGGTGGCGGAGCTCACCGCGGTTGCAGTGGGCGTCGAAGCGGGCTCGGGGACGCGCTGGAGACGGCGAATCGACGGCGATGGTGGTCGGAGCCCGAGGAGGAAGACGATGGCGTGGAGGCGATGCAAAGCTTCCCGAGGGGCCTGGCTTGGTGGGGAGGAAGAGGGGGTCGCGGCGGAGCTCCTGAGCTCAGCGTAGGGGCGAGGGGTGGCCGGTGACGGCTGCTATGGCGAACGGCGGCGATGGTGGTGTTCGGCCGTGAGAGAGAGAGTGAGGGAGAGGAGGGGAAGAACCACGGGAGAGTGAGAGAGAGCAGGGGGGAGGGCATGGCGTCGTCCGGGGCATCGAGACGAGGAGGGGAGGGCAGGCAAGCAGGCGAGCAGGTGGCGTGGCGCGGTGGCGCGCGCACGCGCCGGCCACACTCCCCTCCCTCTGTCGAGGACGAAGACGATAGAGGAGGGAGGCGGGCTGGGCCGCCTGCTGGCTGGGCCGGCCAGCTGGCTGGGCCGGACAGGGAGGAGCCCAGGTAAGCTCCTCCTTTTTTTTATTTTTCTTTTCTAATTTCTGACATTTGTTTTGATTTAAATAAAATATTAAATCATTTATTTACCTTATGCCAATTTTTGCAGGAGCTAGATATATTATTCCAGAGCTCCTTTATAATTGGCATAATATTTGGACATATATTAATATATATAAATAATATATTTCCAATGCAAATATTTATGCATTAATTCCAAATGCCCAAAATAAATACCTATGAGCTCTTGAAAATATTGGTTTGATTTTTATCTCTGTCCAATATTTTCAGAGAGCAACATGAGCATTTTCTTGGACCCTTTTGGAGAAATTTTTATTTGGGTCATTTTCAGAAATGATTCTGAGGGTTTCACAAATCCCCAATTCAAATTAAATGGAATTTTAAACATGATGCACACACTCTGATGCATGACTAGCTAGGGTGTGACAACTCACCCCCACTCAAAAGAATCTCGTCCCGAGATTTGGGTTCCTCCGGGAAGAAGGCGGGATACTCGAGTCGAAGACGATCCTCCCTTTCCCAGGTTGCTTCATCCTCAGAATGGTGCGACCATTGAACTTTGAGAAACTTGATATTATGACGTCGGGTGGTACGTTCGGCCTGATCGAGAATACGAATGGGGTACTCTCGATATGTAAGATTATCTTGGAGATCAAGCGTTTCGTGGTCCACTTCACGGATAGGATCCGAGAAGCAACACCTGAGTTGAGAAACGTGGAAGACATCGTGGACTCTGGAGAGGTGCGGAGGTAGTTCCAACTGGTAGGCAACTTCTCCTCGTTTGGCGAGAATGCGAAAAGGTCCAATGTAACGAGGAGCCAATTTGCCTTTGATACCGAAATGATGGGTTCCCTTCAGAGGGGTGACCCGGAGATAAGCCTTCTCGTCAACCTCGAAAGTCATAGCCTTATGTTTTACGTCATATTGACTCTTTTGACGAGATTGGGCTGTTTTCAACTTTTCACGAACGATACGAACTTGTTCTTCTGCTTCCTGAATCATATCCGGGCCAAAGAATTGTCTTTCCCCGGTCTCTGACCAGTTAAGGGGTGTTCGAGACCGTCGTCCATAGAGAACTTCAAAAGGGGCTTTACCCAAGCTAGATTGATAGCTGTTGTTGTAAGCGAATTCGGCAAATGGAAGGCACTTCTCCCAGTCCATTCCGAATGACATAACAGAGGCTCGAAGCATGTCTTCCAGAATCTGGTTGACGCGTTCCACTTGACCACTCGACTGAGGGTGGAAGGCGGTGCTAAAGGAGAGACGGGTTCCCATAGCATTTTGGAAGCTTTCCCAAAATCGAGAGGTGAAAAGACTTCCTCGATCCGAGTTAATTTCCAAAGGAACACCATGGAGGGACACTATTCGGGAGATGTATAAGTCTGCCAGCTGGCTAGCGGTTATACTCTCACGAACAGGTAAGAAATGGGCTACTTTGGAAAGACGATCGACCACGACGAAAATAGCATTATTCCCTCTCTTGGTCCTGGGAAAACCGGTAATGAAATCCATACCAATTTTATCCCATTTCCATTCAGGAATAGCTAAGGGTTGAAGGGTGCCAGCAGGCCGTTGATGCTCTGCTTTTACACGACGACAGACGTCGCAATTAGCAATATACTGAGCAATTTCTCTCTTCATCCTAGTCCACCAGAACCTCTGGCGTAGGTCCTGATACATCTTAGTACTACCGGGATGAATGGTGAGAGGAGACTCATGAGCCTCCTTAAGGATCAACTGCCGTAGATGCTGGTTCTTGGGAACCACTAGACGGTTCTCAAAGTACACAACACCATGATCATTTATGGAGAAACAACTAGCACCTCCGCTAGCAATGTTCTCTTTGATTTTAGATATTCCCTTATCTCGCTTTTGGGCAGCGATGATTTGATCCGTAAGAGTAGGTTTTGCTACCAAGGTGGAAAGAAAACCTTGAGGTACAATGTGAAGGTTAAGCTTACGAAATTCCTCATGGAGAAGCGGTTGACTTTGTTGTAACATCAGGTTGTTACAATAAGATTTACGACTTAGCGCATCAGCCATGACGTTGGCTTTCCCGGGGGTGTAGGTTATTCCTAAGTCGAAGTCTGTGATCAACTCAACCCAACGTCTTTGCCTGAGATTCAGATCCGGTTGGGTGAAAATGTACTTCAGACTTTGGTGATCAGTGAATATTTCGCAACGGTTACCGAGGAGGTAATGTCGCCAGGTCTTAAGTGCATAGACTACGGCTGCAAGCTCTAGATCATGAGTAGGATAATTCTCCTCATGTGGGTGCAATTGCCGTGAAGCGTAGGCAATTACGTGTCGATCTTGCATGAGAATGCAACCTAGTCCTTGTCGCGAGGCGTCGCAGTAGATAACAAAGTCCTTGGAGAAGTCTGGCGGTACCAGTACGGGAGCAGAGGTCATGCGTCTTTTCAGTTCCTGAAAGTTGTGCTCACATTGTGGAGTCCATTCGAACTTCTTATCTTTCTTGAGGAGTTCGGTTAGAGGTTTGGCAACTTTGGAGAAGTTCTCAACAAAGCGACGACAATAGCTCGCTAAGCCCAGAAAACTCCGAACTTGCTTGACCGATTCAGGTGGAGTCCAATTAAGGACGGCTTGAACTCGCTCAGGGTTAACAGCAATACCTTTACCAGATATTACATGACCCAGATAGGTCACTTCTGACAACCAGAATTCACATTTAGAAAATTTGGCATAAAGGCGATGCTCTCGAAGTTTCTTCAACACTAGCCTTAGATGTTCGGCATGTTCTTCCTCGTTCTTGGAGTAGATGAGTATATCATCGAGATAAACTACGATGAATTTATCCAAATACTCCATGAAGATTGAGTTCATTAACCGAGAAAAAGTGGCTGGAGCGTTGGTTAACCCGAAGGACATGACGGTGTACTCGTATTGGCCATAACGAGTAACAAAGGCCGTTTTAGGAATGTCCCCGTTTCTGATTTTGATTTGATGGTAGCCCAACCTCAAATCCATCTTGGAGAAGACTGAGGATCCAGCGAGCTGATCATACAGATCGTTGATCCTGGGAAGTGGATATTTGTTCTTGATTGTGACCAAATTGACAGGTCGGTAATCTACAACCATCCGGTCCGTACCATCCTTCTTCTTGACGAATAGGACGGGGCAAGCCCACGGGGATGAGCTAGGTCGGATGAAACCCTTTTTCAAGGACTCATCGAGTTGTTTCTTAAGCTCGGCTAGCTCTAGTGGTGCCATCTTATAAGGTCTTCTAGCAATCGGAACGGTTCCCGGAATGAGGTCTATTACGAACTCAACATCCCTGTCAGGTGGAACACCTGGCAATTCTTCTGGGAAGACATCCGGGAAGTCACAGACTATCGGAATGTCCTCAAGGTCTGGCAAAGGGCTGGCGTTAAGAGAATATAATTGTCGCTTGGCTATTCGGGTCAATACATTGACTATCTTCCCCGAAGGATGGGTGAGTTGAACAGTCCTAGAGAAGCAATCAATTTTGGCTTGATGAGCTGACATCCAGTCCATACCCAGAATGATATTAATATCTGAAGATTTAAGGGCTATCAAAGACGCGAGGAAAACAAGTCTGTCGACTTGGATTTCATTTCCATGGCTTACTCTAGAAGTTTGCCATTTGGATCCCGGAGTTTGAATTACCATAGAGGTTGGCATATCACCGAATGCGACGTTATGCAAACGAGCATAATTCTCGGATATAAATGAGTGAGAGGCTCCTGTATCGAAAAGGACAGATGCCGGGTGGCAATTAACAAGAAGCGTACCGAGAACGACGTTGGGATCCTCTTGAGCTTCTTCGGCAGAGATATAGTTGACATGGCCACGTGGAGCGGTGACCGGTTTGGCGTGGAACACCTTCCCTGTCGGCTTGCCACGGCCAACAGCTTTAGCAGACTGGTTGGGGTTGGTCTGGGGACACTCACGCATATAGTGGCCAGATTCCCCACACTTGAAACAAGTCACGGAACTGGTACGTGGAGGAGCATTGTTAGTTGGACCCCCATAGGGCTTGGCTGGAGCAGACTGTTGAACAGGGCGAGGCGCCTGGAAAGATGGCCTCGATGTGAACCTGGGTGGCAGGGCGGTGTTGGGTACCCACACGCGGCGCTTCTGAGGACCAGCACCGGATGAGGAACCCATGTCACGGCCATGCTTGCGTGTTGCGTCATAGTCAGTCTGACCAGTTTCAGCACTGATGGCTTTGTTGACAAGTTTCTGGAAAGATGTGCACTCATGCAGACGGAGGTCACGACGAAGCTCAGGACTAAGGCCCTTACGGAACCTTGCTTGCTTCTTGGCATCAGTAGACACTTCCTCAGTTGCATATCGTGCGAGATTACCAAACTCCCTGCTGTAAGCATCCACAGAAAGTCGGCCTTGGGTGAAACTGCAAAATTCCTCACGTTTACGGTCCATGAGACCCTCCGGAATGTGATGTTCACGGAAAGCCTCACTGAACTCAGCCCAAGTAGTGACATGGCCCGCTGGGCGCATAGCTCCATAATTCTCCCACCATAGACTGGCGGGGCCTTCAAGATGATATGCAGCAAAGGTGACCTTGTCAGCCTCCGCTACCAGCGTGGAACGCAGTTTGTGAGCGATACTGCGAAGCCAGTCATCAGCGTCGAGAGGCTCGACGGAGTGGTGGAACGTGGGTGGATGTAATTTGATAAAATCACTGAGTGACACCACGTTAGTCCTCTGATGGTGTGCCGTGTTCTGTTCTATACGCTCTAACAAACGGTTGGTCTCCCGCTTGTTTCTCTCAGCTTCCATCATAACCTCGGCTAGGGAAGGAGGATGGGGCAGATTTGCATCCCTGACTTCACTGCCTTCGGCCTGCTCTTGAGGAGCAGGGTTAGTGCGCGTGTTGACCATCCTAGGTAAACAAGACAATGATTTAGTCAGGATGATAAAATTCCGACATAGGATATAAGATGTAAGGAATAACTCGAAATGCAAGATGATCATCCGTATGACATGGTAAATACAGAAACTGCTTCTTTACTCCATCGTCATACACACCATACAGGGTTTAGTACAAGACCAAACAAAGTACTATTACGGTGAAAAGAGGATTACATCTCATCGGAGGCATTCCAAGCTCCTATACATTATTTTTCTACTCCTCCGGAAAGAGTACAACTAGGTCATATCCCACGAGTCACGCGGGACGATAGACGACACAGCTAGTGCGAACTAGTGATACTACCACTAACTCAGACCGATCCGTAGTAGTCCTCGTAGAAGTCACCTCCATAGCCTGGAAGCTCAACATGATCATCCGGAAACAGACGATCTCGCGGAGCTTGTGGACCATAGGGGCTAGGATGAGGTCTTGGACCAACAGACGGTGGCCTGCAGGGACCGCGAGGTGGGGTGATGCCTTCTACATCACGCCAACCCATCACGTCTGGCAGAGCAGATCTCACAGGATAGAGATCGCGCATATCTGAATATCCAGCTTGCACCGCCGGTGCAAACCGAGTCAAAGTAGCCCAGTGGTCAGCACGGGTATTGAAGAGCTCTAACCTCAAGGCCCAATTTTCACGGTCCTTATCCTCGAGCATCTCAGCAGTGGTGCGAGTCCGTGAATCCTCCTGGGTGGGGTCAGCATAGATAGCCTGGAGATACCCTTGTGCTCCCGGAAGTGATCCTGGCATATACCGGAAATCAGAGTCCCGAAATAGACCAGATCTGACTCGCATGATGGTCATCATAGAGTAGGCGGCGTCCTGCACAGCCATCTCAATAGTAACCCCGAGTCCATAGGAGCAGTGAAGGGGCTCGGTGGATCCAGGATAAGATGGAAATATCCTGACAGTGCAGAGATACTGGCTTTGATTGAAGTCCCGAAATTGCTCTTCGACCGTGTACTCAGGATACCAGCGGTATCCAGCCTCAGTCATTACCGTGACCAACTTGGCAGTATGGCCGGGTACATCTAGGCATCGAGTCAGGCGAACCACTTGATTGAGGTCGCGAGTGGCCATCTGAAAGCACAATCATAATGCAAAGGCATTAGAATTTCTAGCAAAATTTCGGCAGCATAACAGCTGTAAATGCTCAAGAAGGATTTTGAGACATTTGACAAAGGATTTCATACACACTCAACATCATCATATCAAATTCTGAGTCCATCCTAGCAACATAATATGGTAGAAGAACTGAACTAGGCTTGTATCCATCATACCTATAAGGTACTACTGATTAGTAACACGTGATCCTGATAGAGAGAATAGATCCTAATTCCTTAACCCCCGGTGGAAGAATGGACTGACTCAGATCAGAATGTCATAAGATAAAGGAGTAAAAAGAGCCTTATGTTCCAACCCACAAACAATTCCCCTACATATAACTAAAGAATTTCTAGACTCAACATCGACCAGTTTGGCTTGGAGAACCTACAGGCAGTCCAGCTCTGATGCCAACGCTGTCAGGACCCCGACTCGATGTCACATTGATCTAGCCGGTAACACCTCATATCACTTTGCGGCCTCACGCACGGTATCCCCACGGGTGTCGCCTTACCTTTTCCCGGGACCGTTTGCGCCTTTTGGCTCACGTATATGATAGTGTCGCTAGCATCCATATGATAAGGAGCCCGGGCTGACATGACTAGTCGTAAACCCAAAGTGGCACAGACTTACAGGGACAGGCATCCATGACCCAGCTTCGAACGTGTCGGTCATCAGCAAGTGGGTCCGGGCTGTAGCACTGGGCTAGCAGGACTCCGGTAAACCAGGCTGTAGCGGGCTAACAGGACTCCGGTACTCAAAGCGTGACATTTCCCCGAAGGGACAGACACAGGAACGAAGAAGGACACATGCCGGCCAGCCTAAGTGTTCCAGAGCAGTAGCAAGCTACCATGGCTCAGCGGTAACACTAGGAGACATTTCCCGGTAAGAGAGGCTACTAAAGATAAACAACTAGATAGTCAGATCCCACACATACCAAGCATTTCAATCATACACACAATATGCTCGATATGTGCAAATACAACGAAGCATCACAACATGACTCTACGATACAAGTACTTTATTTAAGGCTCAGGGAGCCATACATAACATACACAAGGTACGGGCCACACGACCCAGCATTCAAGTCATACAGTCATACAAACCGGCAGCGGAAGTAACTTGTCTGAGTACAGACAACTAGTAAAATAAAAGAGGCTTGGAAAGCCTAGCTATAGTACATGGTCCTTCACAAGCTCAGGGTCACCACCTGGGCCTTTAGCCTACTCGTTGATGTCAATGTCTACATAGAACCCATCAGAAGGGGTTGCAGCGTCTTCTGCAAAAATGTAAATTATAGCAACATGAGTACAAAGGTACTCAGCAAGACTTACATCAGATCCTACATACATGCATATTATCAAGAAGGGTTGGTGGAGTTATTGCAGCAAGCCAGCTTTGACTCTTGGCTAGACTATCCTACGATACTTCAACCTGAAATGGTTTTGCGCACACGAGTCCACTACTCACCACTTCAATACACTACCGAGGATCCGCCTCCGTCTTCCTACGGAAGAGCCATCCTCGGCACTCACACTTATCTTGAGGCTTTTAGTAGTTTCCATTTACTTGTCTCTGAACTGTATAGGCAACCAAGTAGTCCTTTACCGCGGACGCGGCTATTCGAATAGATCATGATAACCCTGCAGGGGTGTACTTCTTCATACATGTTTCCACCACTTAGCGTCTGCACACGACATGTGCTCGGCAGACTTCAGGCGAAAGCCGACGTGGGTGTAGACCACGACCTACCTAAACACTTAAGCCTCTAGTCCAGGTTTATCGCCTATTCAGGTTCCATCCGCAGGGAGTCCGGCCGAGGTTTCCCATACGGCCCCGAACAATGTGATCAGGGTTCCCGAGATACCTAACGGGTATTCGGTACACCGTGCCACGTACCTACCGCATCACAGCCCACCCCTACGGTCAGCGCTGTCCACGGCCTCCAGTAGGCTACAAACACCAGAAACTACTTGCAACTCCTGGACAGAGAGCTAGGGTGAATAAGAAGTCGAGCGGGGTCATATTTCAGGGCCCAATGCATGGTAGTAGCTATATCTTAAATCACACATACAGATCTCAGTGCTTAAGGTCGGCTTCAATGAAACAACCCACCATGTACTCCTACATGGCCTCTCATCGATACCTTTACCAAATCGTGTTCACCACACCACTCTCATTACCGACATAATCATTTCACTCTAGCCATCACCCAGATGAACCAGACCTGACACGACTCTAAGCATAGCAGGCATAGCAAGGTAGGAACAACACATACATATGGCTCAATCAACTCCTACACATGCTAGTGGGTTTCATCTAGTTACTGTGGCAATGACAGGTCATGCAGAGGAAATGGGTTCAACTACCGTAGCACACAGCAGTTTGAAACGCGTTGTCTTAATGCAGTAAAAGAGAGCAGGAGCGAGAACATGGGATTGTATCGATATGATCAAATGGTTGGTTGCTTGCCTGATGGTTCGGTGCACTGATACGGTTCTTCGTTAGGGTAATCACGGTACTCCTCGGAGGCAGAACCTGTCACAAAGGACACCGATACACAACCATCACCAAACAATGTGCAACAATATGATGCATGCATGAAACATGGCAATATGAGTGTGTTGGGATAATGCAACTAAAACCAGAAGGGTTTGAACAAATTTGAATCAAAGATTCAAATTTCAAACTCAAACATGGCCTTTTAAAGTGCTATTCCTTATTCTGCTTAAAACATCAATTTAACTTGTTTGATCATGCATGAAAATAGTACATATGGATAGATTGGATTTTTCTGATCATTTTTCATATATAATTTGTCCAATTTGGAGTTACAGAATAAAAGTTATGAATTTTTGAAGTTTAAATAATATTCTGGAATTTCCTGATTAAATTTAAATCCAGAAATATAAATATTGCGCCAGAATGACGTCAGCATGACGTCAGTGGTCAACTGCGGCTGGCTGGGGTCAAACCTGACGTGTGGGGCCCACACGTCAGTGACAGGGGGGTTAAACAGGGTTAATTTAATCCTAATTAGGAATTAGTGGCGCTGGGGCCCACTGGTCAGTGTCAGGGGGGGTAGTTAGTTTAACTAATTCGGTTAGTGCTAATCCTAATTAGCTAACAGGACTGGGCCCACCTGTCAGGGACACAGGGGGGTCCTGCCGTGGTCAAGGTGGGTCAAACCCACCGGCGACATGACGCCGGCGAGGCCCGAGACGGCGGCGCGATGCGGAAACGCGCTACAGGGCACGGGCGAGGCCGTGCTTGGGCTCGTTGGAGAGCCCTTGCTCCCGCGCGTCGAACGGTGGTGGTGGCCGTGCCTGAGGTGGCCGGTACCGACGACGGCGAGCTCGTGAGCGGCGGCCGGAGTTCGGGTGCGGTCGGGATCGGTGTTGCTGCTCGCAGGCGAGGGAGCTGAGGCGCTGGAGGGGTTCTACGGGTCCTTACGGACTTGTTGGACTCGTCGGGGTGACCAAATGGTCACCGGAGCTGCGTCGACGGCGAGCTCGGCGACGGCGGAGGTTCGGCCGTGGTGGGAAACGGGGTTACGGTGCGGGAACGAGGGGGAAAAGAGGGGGAAACGGTGGCGGAGCTCACCGCGGTTGCAGTGGGCGTCGAAGCGGGCTCGGGGACGCGCTGGAGACGGCGAATCGACGGCGATGGTGGTCGGAGCCCGAGGAGGAAGACGATGGCGTGGAGGCGATGCAGAGCTTCCCGAGGGGCCTGGCTTGGTGGGGAGGAAGAGGGGGTCGCGGCGGAGCCTCTGGGCTAGTC